>NW_024962252.1:49224278-49345332 GCF_019238085.1 Lagopus leucura | reverse complement strand
CTTTCCTTTCCTTTCCTTTCCTTTCCTTTCCTTTCCTTTCCTTTCCTTTCCTTTCCTTTCCTTTCCTTTCCTTTCCTTTCCTTTCCTTTCCTTTCCTTTCCTTTCCTTTCCTTTCCTTTCCTTTCCTTTCCTTTCCTTTCCTTTCCTTTCCTTTCCTTTCCTTTCCTTTCCTTTCCTTTCCTTTCCTTTTCTTTTCTTTTCTTTTCTTTTTTTCCCCAGTGCTTTTTTTTGTATCACATGTATACACAAATACCTCTTGTTGTTCACAAAGCAGTTCTGCGCACACAGAGAGGCATTATGTGCTGCACTTTAAAATAAGAACCATTAAATGTTGTTTGCAGGGCAGAATGTCTTCTTAAAAAGAAAAGGTACAAACCCTTGTTTTCATTCTGCCCTTTTCTATATGGTAAACATTGAAAAAACTGAAGGTGTGCGCCCTGACAATATTCCTTAGCATAAATGGTGATTTACCTTCCAGAGTCATCTTGAAAGTTCTCTCTGTTAATGAAGATAGTACTGAGGTAAATTAATTATGGCAAGCAAATGGCTGTGAAAGCAAACAAAGTAAAAATTACCCTTCGTCAGTAGCTAAGTTTCGCCAATAACTGCAAATTAATGTTCCTACAGGTTATAAACATGCAACCAGCAATTATATCTGGAAAGCAGCAGCATTGCACCTGGTGATGTCATGAAATATTGACAACTCTTGCTCTGTCTCCTAAAGAGAAGTGAAAAACTCTGGGAACATTGTTGGCTGTGATGTTCTGCTAAATGCATTTTTGTCAGCACGTGTGATATCTACACCAGCCAGCTGGTGCCAGTGGTTGTGTGCACGCTGCTCAGAGCCAGAGCATGGTGACCATATGCAGGACACAGAGAGCTTGTCCATGACTGTCCTCCCAACTCTATGCAATGCAGCTGGAACTGGTCATGATTAATGTTTCTTCTGTGGCTCCTCAGTTCAAAGTGAAGGAACAAGAGGACCACATTGCAGCTGAGAGACGTTACTTTGATAGCATAAAGCTGAGGATACCCTAGGCTGAGGATACCCTACACACCAAGCCATGCAGATGAGACCATGTATAAACTGGTGCCTGAGGGTGCCTGTGTGGAACAGTGTTGGAGGATGGAGTGGATTGAAGGAAGCCAGTCCTGGAGCAAATTGCCCATGCCACCTTCTCAGGCTGTCCAGGATGAGCCATTCTCTCCACTACACATGGGATTATGTCAGAGGAAACCAGCTGTCCTATACCCAGAGGAAAAGCAAATGAACTGATGCTTCTCTGCGGTGACTGCACAGTGGCTGGGAGTCATGGAAGTAGCTGAGCTGGTTCACAGGCTAGATGAGGGGCCGACAGCACAGCCAGAACACCATCCGATCTCACTGATTTTGTCATACGTGTCAGTGATCTTATCTGATTGTCAAAGGACAAGATCAAGAAATCTTCCTGGAAATAGCATCGTGACCCCAATTCTCACTGATTTAGGGATGTGAGAGAAGCCTGCATTTGGTTGAGGCCCAGAGGAATTTTACACTGCCCTGAGTGCAGCATATTCACATGGGACACTGCTGGAAGGAGAGGTTTTGCTTCTCCCTGTCCCTGTCTGGCCTTCCTGCTGCACTCCTAGCATCCCACAGCCATCCATTGGGCTGGAGCCATCTTCCCAAAAGAGACTCCAACAATGAAACACTGCCAGGCTGGCAAGTGCCAAGCTACCCCATTTCAGAGCAACCCCCAATCCTCAGTCACAGGAGGAAATGAGCCAGAAGGGTTGTCCTGGGACCCAGCTGCATGCCCCATCCTGTTCTCTCCCACATCAATCCTGGAATTTCCCCTCCTCTCAGCTCACTGCAGCATGGTATGTGGTAGGTGTCTCATAGCTGTCGGGCATGGAGAAGCATTGGGATGCAGCAGGGGGACTGGGGAGATTGGCCACCCCTGGACCACCACCCAAGGACAAGTGGGAGCACTTGGGTGACTCAGCTACAACTGCAATCTCTGTCTGCAGAAATGAAAGTGACTCGGCTGCACCCCACCCCTTTCAGAAGGCATCAAGCATGCTTTTACTTGCAGAAACAGAGCTCACATCTTTACCACTCTTCTTAACTTCCCTGGGTCAGGCTAGCCCTAGCTAGAGAAACCTTCAGTAATTTCCTCATGGAAGGCAAGAAGCCTGATTACTGTTGTACAAATGAGGGCAAGAGGCACCTCATCTAAGTGCACAGCAGCCTCCAGCTTACAAGGTATGTCTTGAGCTACTACTGGCTGAGGGGAATTTTCACTGTGTGCTTTTTGACAAAGAAACCTGAATAAATGGGGACTACCAAATTCAAGTGAAAAGGCACTGAACAGCAGCCACCTTCCTGCACAGACACTTCCAGATGCAAAAAAAAATAGATACAAATAATCTTATGTCTAAGAAATGCAGCTTAAGAGTCACAGCCTTAGTAGGAATGGACGGACAGATTTCAGTTTTGTTCTTCCTAGTAAATCAGGAATAGTATGTCCATGGGGATTCACCATGTAATAGGCTTATCAGTAAGAACAATGTCCTGCCCAGACTGTAATGTGAAAAAAAGACAAAATTAAAAGTAGTCTAGAAACTTACATTTTAGGCTTGGGCCAAAGACCTTCGGCCATGGGCCAATATTTCTAGCTCCAGCTGTGCCTGGGTACCAACCACTGCTCCTCTCTGGGACTAAAGGAAGCAGAGCTTATCTAAATTGAACCCACTGCACCATAAACTGGGGGAGAACACTTACACAAGTATTTGTGCATACTTTTGCATTTTCTTTCTGCTGGAAGAGTGATACCTTTCTGCCAGTTGACAGAAAACACCCCAGGAAAACACCACGTGCAGCTTCCCCTTTGGCTATCAGCACAGTGCCAGGGTAGAAACATCAGACTGATGCCCATACAGACAGTTGTCCAGCCACAATCTTGCTGTCCACTTTTCATGCAGTGTTGACTGTCCTGGTCACAGTTACCTCAGCCAAGATACTTTACTGTCCTCTGTAATCCCTCTTTTTGACTTGCTAATACTTGGAAACCTCTCTGTTGCTGCCCAGCTTCCCAAGAAGGCAGAAAATATGAGTTCACTGCCTAAACTTCCTCTCTCTGCCTCAACCAGGAAGCGCCCTCAGTCTTCTCAGCCTGCAGAAGGAAAGAGTTAAGGGAGTCTAGCTATAGCACAATACAGGCCACAGGTGTTGAAGTTGGGGACATGAGCCAACAGCTACAGAGTGCTGAGATGCAGTGTGAGGGATTGAGGGAGCACAAATTATAAGTGAGGGTGGAAATAGGTGTGGGGAACTGGGCCTCCACCCGTCATTGCAAAAAAACCTGGCATGAACCAAGGTAGCAACCTCTGAAGGCTGTAAGGAAGAGGAGGGCAAAAATGCTGTGATGAAACAAACACACAAAGCTTATAGAGACACAAAATGTCTTTCAAACACTATGGGACTGTCCTTAAGGTTAATGTAAGCAAGGAGGCGGCCATTTGCAATGCTATCCAATTTCTTTTTAAATGTGTGGGCTTTTCTCCTTGCTTTCTTGCAAAATGTCTCATCCAAATGTGCAAAAATACTCCTATCCTTCTTATCTTTTCATTGTTTTCTGGAAGATGCTTTTAGGTCTATTCTCTGTGATGCTGAAGAAGTTCACTTGGCTACTTTCAGCAAACTGTGGCTTTTTGTGATAAGCGCTATGGGGACCATCCCTGTGAGCTGCTGTGTATCAACAGTCTCCAGAGCCACAGGCAGTGTCTGCCTCCTGTAGGTCTTCATCACCTCCAAGAGTGATGCAAGGGTACTTGAAATTACTGCTGTATCTCCTTGTTGAGACCATGTCTATCAGCTTCCTCTACTTAAAATGATGGGCTTGCAATGAACCTCCCCCCCCCCACCTTGTACTAGCCATTTTGGTAGTTATACAGCTGTCCCAAAGTAAGCCACTCTCTGCAAGTATTTTATAGTGAGCTCCTACCACATCTCTTTTGTTATCCACTCAAATATGAATGACTTTCTGAGTTTCTTCCCAGAAATACTAGTGCTCAGGGGTAGGTCAGCTTTCAGAGTCTTGCAAGTTACCCAAATCAAGGTTCAAAAGAAAGAGGAAATGTATCCTTGGTACTCCTGCCTCCTCAGAAACTTCAATGTACTTACCGAGTGAAAAGAACTGCTTTGAGTCAGTACACTTTGATTCTTTTTCCTAACTGCAGGAAAATGAGTGTCTCTCAAAATGTAAAACAAATTTGTGCATTTGGGAATAGATACCATAGAATCATAGAATCATAGAACGGCCTGGCTTGAAAAGGACACCAAAGATCATCTAGCTTCAACCCCCGCTATGTGCAGGGTCGCCAACCACCAGACCAGGCTGCCCAGAGCCACATCCAGCCTGGCCTTGAATGCCTCCATGGATGGGGCATCCTCTTCGGGCAACCTGTTACAGTGCATCACCACCCTCTGTGTGAAAAACTTCCTCCTAATATCTAACTTAAACCTCTCCTGTCTCAGTTTAAGACCATCCTCCCTTGTCCTATCACTATCTACCCTCAAAAACAGCCATTCCCCCTCCTGTATATACGCTCCCTTCAAGTACTGGAAGGCCACAATGAGGTCTCTCCGGAGCCTTTTCTTCTCCAAGCTAATCAAGCCCAGTTCCCTCAATCTTTCCTCATAGGAGAGGTGCTCCAGCCCTCTAATAATCTTAGTAGCAGTATGTTTACTTTCTTTTCCATTTGTACTTAAAACAAGAAGAACCAATATGTAGGACACAGCTCTGGCTTTGACAGTCCCCCTTAGGTGAATAGCTCTGTAGTTGGATTTAGTGCTTCATGCTGAAGCTCAGCAGGCAGGCTGTCCAGCCCTCCCTGCTGTCTCTCTGCCAGGACTTCACCTGTGCCTCAGATAGTGGCCCCAGTGCCCGGCACTCTGCAATAACAAGAAAGGTTGGGTTTCATCTGAGGTTCAGCCCAGCTATGAAGAATTACTGCTGCCCCTTCAGAAGCATGTATAGCCATCATTTCTCATCATTTCTCATCTTTTTACATGGAAGTGAATCTCTGCTGCTTCCCACACCTCCAGTGAGCCTTTTCCTGAGAGGTGCTGTGTCAATCTTCAGCCATTGCTGCTATTCTGAGCACACCAGTGTTTTTCACTGGTGAAATACTGGAAGGATAATGCAGATGGTCTAAAATAGATGTGTAAATTCTGCTGATCCAAGAAGGATTCACAGTGATGATGGAGAGAGGAAATATAAAGGCTTTTTTTTTTTTTTTTTTAATGGTGCCAAAAGTATGGGAGGCAAATGTAGGATGAAAAAAAAGGAAATGTCAAGCCCACACATGAACCCATGTGATATTCTGGTGCAGTGTTAGATATTAGGAGAAATCCTATGCTTCCCTGCAAGAATACTCTTTGAAGCATTGTCCCATGGAGTGCCAGAGAGGACTGTGGGTTTCCAAACCTGAATTCAAAGCTCTGCTGAGAGTGCCCAGCAGTGCATGAGTATTCAGATGGGCTCATGGGCCAGCAACAGAGCAATTTGGTATGCTATGTGCCTGATTTGGTGCAGTGTACCAAGAACCAGACATGTGGGTATAAACTCGCAGGCAAATAAATCTGTAGGACCAACTTACATGTAAAATCTTTCCAGCAATACTGTCATTTAGAAATAAGATTATTTTTGCTAACGTAGTTATGCCACTTAAAGCACTAATATAGATTTTGTTATGTTAGTATAAATTACTTTTTACTTAGATTTGCTTCATATAATGAAATAAGATGTTGATACTCTGCAGTATTACAAGATACAGTTCCCACTGAGCAACCTTTGATCATCTTAGTCTTCTAGAAGAAACGTTAGCAAAATCTGTGTCTCTCTTTGACCAAGTTTCTATGAGAGCCTCCATCTGGGTATCCCAACATATTCATGATAAAACTGTGGTGCAAAAGAATTTGTTTAAGTAGTCATCTATTTTGACACGCTGTAATCCATATTTATCTTTGATGGGGAAACATGGGGACAGCATTCTAATGGTGACATCCTCTACATCACATGCCTGAATGTCACTTATGGTGTCTGAGATTGTGAGGAGAGAGAAGACAAACACTGGTGAAGGCTGGAGGAAAGGGCTGCATGCTGGTTGAACGCAGACAGGTGGGCAGGCAGGTAAGGTACCTATGAAGGAATATTTGGCTGTGAGGGAAGCAGTCAGAAACCATTCAGGGTTTGGAGACTCCAAACTGGACTAAATGTAAATCTATTTGCCAGCGAGCAGAAAGGGCAAGAAAGCTGGAGGTGTTAACTGAAAAAGCAAAAGAGATTAAGGCCATTGTTCTATGAGGGGGAGGCACACTCATAATGCGAAGGAAAGAGCCAGAGAAAAGTGAGCTACAGTGGATGGTTTGAGCCAATCTTATAGCTTATCGCCACTGAAAGAGGAAGGTCCCACTTCTCCACCCACTCTCTCCCTTCCTTCTTAGCCAGATGCTGCCCCTGCCCCCATTCCTCTGGTTTTCAATTCACTATTGTAAATTCAACCTGATAAAACCCCACAGGAAGAAGGCAAGCTAAAATCATAGAATCATAGAATCATTTGAGTTGGAAGGAAAGTTTAAAGGTCACCTAGTCTGACTCCCCCACAGTGAATAGGGATACCTGCAGCTAGATCACACTGCTCAGTGCCCTCTCCAGCCTGACCTTGAGTGTCTCCAGGATCGGGGCATTCATCACCTCTTTGGGCAACCTGTTCCAGTCCTCACCACCCTTATCATTAAAACCTTTTTTCTTATGCCTAGACTAAATCTCCCCTCATTTAGTTTGAAAATATTTCCCTTTGTACTATTGCAGCAGACCCTGCTGAAGAGTCCCCTTTCTTATCTTATCCCCCTTAGATACTGAAAGTTCTCAGGTCAGCCTGAAACCTTCGCTTCTCCAGGCTGAACAGCCCCAGCTCTCTCTGCCTGTCCTCCTTTCCATCCTTTGCAAAAAGCTTTCAGATATTTTCTGTAAAATTAGTAAGTTGAACTGGTCCACAGAGAAATCTGGGGAGATATCAACTCCTGACACTAAACAGGAGAGAAGCACTTGCTGGAGAGGACAGAGTGAGATGAGACTCCCCCTGCCCACAGCACTGAGATGTTAGGTTGTCTCCAATGCCTTAAATAGCAGCCTGAGACACTGCAAAGTAATGATGCATGTTTGTACTGGGGAGACAGAGAGGTAGACTAGGAGCACTGGTAAGAGGTGAAAAAAGGCAGCTAAAAACTGCTCTTATGAGCAGTTTGTTTAATAGCTGAATACATGCAGGTTGAAGGACAGAAGCAAGAAAAAATGTGAGTTAGGAATGCAGAAAGGCTTATAAAGGAATAGTGTAATCCAATGGAAGATGAAGTGGAAAGGGGAGACAGATGCAGTTTATTTGATTATGTAAAAGGCTGTAGCATTCTCATTAATAGTCTTAGCCTTTGTCACATGAGAAGTGACATCATTTGTGTGGTCCCTGTCTGACATCTGGTCCTGACACCTAGACTTTCATCCCTACCTGTTCCACCCATCTCCCTGCCTACTTCAGAGGTTGATCTATCTGCATTTAGCTCTGTACTGCCCAGGCCTTGCAGAAGGAGCCAAGGACCTTAGGGATGTGGGTGCCCCTTCTCTCAGCTTAAATCTGGTGCTAGTCTGCATTGGCACTGAGTCCTCAGCATGCTCAGTACAGGCAGTCCCTGGGGAACTGAGATGTGAAAATCCTGTGAATTTCTTCCTGAAGGCATGTGATCTGAAATTTCTCCAAAAGCTTCTGTAACTTGACCAAATTTGGGCATATTGTTCCAAAAGCAGCAAAACTCACTTCTCCGACTGAAAGCCAGTAGATGTGAAGCCGTGCTGAAACATGTTGGGGCACTGCAGCTTTTCCAAAATAAGACACCTGCCAAAATTCTAAGCTAAACAGCATTCATTCCTCAAACTCACTCTTGGAAATGGTTTCTGCTGCTTGCTCCTTGCTCCTAACTCATCTCAAAGCTATCACTTAGGCATGAAAAGACCAGACCTGGAAGCTGGAAGTTTTGTGTCAGGTAGGACTGATTTTTTGCAGATGTCTTCCCATAGCGCTTTATAGCTGCACTATGCTTCCAAATGCCGGAAGTCTCTCCTCCTTCCCATCAGGGCTCTCTCCCACTGCATCTCTTCCTTCCCAAAACTGCACCCCAGAGTGCACACAATTGTTGGGTTTCTACATGAGGGCATATAGAAAAGGCACAGGCCTTGCTGGCTCCACAACAGTGGGAGCACCAACAGATTTTTGTGAGCCTCCTGTTGAGCACACACGGGGTCTGTACATGTTCCTGATGTAACATTTCTTGCGTTACCCAGTGCATCAGTGATGATCTTTGCTTCTGTATCTCATCCTACACTCACACCCACACGGCATCTACTCATCCCAGGCTGTAAAGTCAAGGAGAAGGCTGCTGGACATGTATGTGCCATTAACAGGGTATCAGCAGATGATGCCAGGAGACCTATATCAATTATACTGGAAAGCAGAAGAAATGTTCTTTTCTCTCCTTCTTCATTAATGGGAAATGCCACTTGCAGCCACTCTGGAGGAATGTGGAGCAGGGAGGGCTGTTTGTGTTACCCTCTAAGAAATTACATGGTGGTGGTAACAGCTTGGTCTAGGGGACCAAGAGTCTGCTCAGAAGGGGAGAAAATGGGACCTCAGGTTCAACATCACCTCTCCCCCGATGGCAAAGAGCATAGAGGCTCCCACATTTGGGGTGGTGCATCAGCCAGGTGCCTGAAAGAAGATGCTATCAGTAACCTTCCATCTTGTCTGATGCAGGGGTGGGAGCATGGTAGCTGAGCAGGGCGTGTGTGGTTGAGGATGAAATAAACATAAAATAAACACCTTTATTTACATGCTGAGGAGGCCAAGGTGCCCGAGGCTTGGGGAATTGGCACAGCTAGGATGAGGAATGAGAGCCAGTCCTGGTTCCATTACAGGGCAACCCAGCTGCTGGCCTCTCACTTCATAGTGTGCATGCCTTTCTCTTCAGCTCCTGTCCCTGCACATGACTGCTATGCCCCATAGAGTGGTGAGGGGAGGACCCCAAGGCCTTGCCTCCTTGCATGGCCTGGTATCCATGGGCTGGTGTGAGGGCAGCAGGAAGGAGCTTTATGGCAGAGAGGCCCCAAAGCTGGGGCCATTTGTACCCCTTCTCGTATCTTCATTTTGCTCTGAAATGTTCTGAGAAGCACCTCAGTTTGGCACCAATCTGTGCCAAAGAGTTGCAGCTAAGAGGTTTGCAGCTCTATATGGCACTATAGCAAGACAGTGAAAACATGGCTTTTTTTTCCTACAAAAGAGCTACTGGGGATGCTTGCACATGAGGGGAATGATTGTATATCTCACTCTGGGCTGCCCAGGCCTCCAGAGACCCTATGTGGCAGTGCAGAGCATCACAGGCTGTGCCTTGATTTACTCTACAATTCAGAGCCCAGAACAAAAAACTGCTGCCCTGGGAACATCCCTCCTGTCCTGCCCTGGCCTGGCAGCCCATCCAGTTCAACTGAATATGGGTTGATGTTTCTGGTTGTCAGACATCATCTCCAGTTCTGGGCATTTGAAGGAAGCCGCACAGCAATAGTCACAATCTCTTTGTACATGGAAGGGAATTAAATTAGCAGAAAGCTGAGGGATGAGGGATCCATGAAAGCCTAAACATTTGTTCATCAAGGCCTCCTATCTCCTTGCATAGATTAGAGGTGCAAAGGCTATTCACTGCTGTTCCCCAGCAGAGTAACAACCAAAGCACAGCCCTGTTCATCTTTGCTGTTAACCTTCGACATGGTTTTTTCTCTGCCATACAAAGAAGAGCTGAAGAAGGTGAGAAAGAGAGCTAGAGGGGAAGGAGGGTGGAAAGCAGATGTGGGGACAAGAGTAGCTCTGGGGAGCCCCTGAAGGAGCACCTGGGAAGTGGGTTGTGGAGAGGAGGGAAGGAGCCCCATATCCTCCCCCGTCTGGGCGATGGGAAAAGCACCCAGGATGTGGCCACTGCAGTCTTGTCCCAGGGCTCTGAAAGGCAGAATTGCCTGTTTTGCACACTGTTTTGTTACTGAGACAGCTTTCCTTCGTGCAAGGCACTTGGTCACCAGTGAGCCATCATACCCTGGTGGCTCCTACTGCAGGCAACTCCATGTTTGGGAAATCTCGCAGCCATACAGATTAACAGGAAAAATTGAGTTCCCAGCTGCTTGGGCAGCTCGGAAAGACCACAGGATTTTGATCAGGGACACAGCAAAGGCTAAATTCACCTGGCTTTGCCCTCCCAAGCAGCCGATCTGTCGGAATGAACTGGAAAGCCCATGTGCATGGTTCTCCCCTTTGGCCTGCACACGCGGGTCTGCTGCCGTGTGAAGCGGGATAGGGGGAGGTGGAAACGCAGCGGTGATTTCCCCTGGTTCTGTTTGTGATTCCAGCTGTGCTTACTTCCCTTTCTGACGGTTGGAGGGAACTGTGACTTATTTGTTCTGTCAAGAACACGTTGTTCCTCTTCCTACTTCACCTGTCATTGGATTGCTATGGGGTAGTGCTTTAAACACTGCTGGAACAAAGGGGACACCTTAATTTAAGTGTAAAAGAATGCTTTCTTTCTACCTAACAAGTGATAGCTAGCTAGTAGAATCATTTATTTGCACCTCCCAGCTGTGTGAATCATGATTATTCATCTGAGAAGGAGACTTTGATCTCTCTGCATGTACTTACCAGTTCTTTAACTGATACGCTCCAGCGTGGACTCATGCTGAAATAACTTAACTTCCTTCAGTTCCTGCAATCATGATTCCAAATTCCTAAAAATATTGCTCTCCTGCTGGCAAGAAACCTTTGCTTTGGTTGCCTTTTCTCTGGAGAAGGAAACATGTTCTGTAGCGCAGGCAGAAAGAGTTTTGCTCAGGGACAGACTGATCCCAGCTGTAACAGGATATATCTGGGATCTGGTAGTGAAATACCATTTTTAGGTATCAGAGGATCACGCTGCTCAGCTGCCCATGAAATCAGGATGTCTTTAAGGACAGCAAGAATTAGGACTTTATTTTTTTTTCTTTTTTTTAAGGACTACATCAAGTGCCTTCAAAAATAGAAACTTTGCATCAAAGCCCATCGTGCCTTGCCACATGTTTCCTCTTACATCCTTTTGTGCCCTCTTTTGTTTTGTGCTTTGGGTCTTTTAGTGTTTTTTAATGTTCTCCTTCAGTAGAAAATCACTCTTTTGCTTATATTAAAAAAAAAAAAAAAGAAAAAAAAAGAAAAAAAAGGAAAAAAAAAAAAAAAAAAAAAAAAAAAAGAAAAGAAAAGAAAAGAAAAGAAAAGAAAAGAAAAGAAAAGAAAAGAAAAGAAAAGAAAAGAAAAGAAAAGAAAAGAAAAGAAAAGAAAAGAAAAGAAAAGAAAAGAAAAAGAAAAAAACCCCAAAATTGGGGGAAAAAAAATGAGCACATATATCTGGCAGTTTTTCTGAGTTTGATGCACTGCAACAGTCCAGCACTGCCCCATCCCCATGAATACCAGGGCTGGAGCTACACTTTCCCCCCATGACAAGGTGCAGCTACCAAGCTCCCTGTAGCAGCAATCCCTCAGACCCTTTCAGCTCTAGGATCTGGATGTCACCTCCTGGCTTCCCAGTTTGGATACCTCCCTCCTCCCCACCACCTCCACAGCAGCACTGGCAGTGTTCCCCTTGCACTTCTGCATCACCATGTAGGAGGTGCACCTTTGGCACAGGAGGGAATATGCCCAGCCCAGGGGCAGACACCCAGGCCGGGCAAGCTCAATGCAGCCTCTTTGTGATTTCCCTGTGCCATAGGGCTGTGCTTTCCACTGTTGCCCAGAGTGGGGTCTCAGCCACCACCCTGCAGAACTGAACACCTCCCACAATGGACAAGAAGTGTTCCTGGTGGCACTCCAGCAGCACTTGAGTCATCCTTACAGATGAGGGGCCATGCTTGGCCAGTGGGCTGCAGAATATGGGATATGGTTCTAGCTGGGAAGGACTGAGGAAAGGAAAAGTCAGAGCAGGACACAGAGACTATGAAGCAGCCAGGAGGCCCACAGGAAATGCTCAGAGGGAAAGAAAATGAAAAAAAGGAAGAAATGAACAACACAGAAATCATTTAAAGACACAGAGGCTTGGTGTGTTTCACAATAAAGAAAGACATTCAAAGAATTTCCTGAGGCACATTTCAGCACCAGCCAGCACATCTTTCAGGCAGCACTTCCATTGCCCTTGCAGGAGGCGCAGGAGTGAAGCTGGCAGGGATTCCTACCCCAACCCTGCTGTTTTGTCACTCACAGCATGCCTCTGTCACACCCAGCAGCCAGCAGTGCCAATGTAAGCACACTCGTGGCCACACTGGAAGACGCAGATGAGGATCACAGGATCACAGTGCTGCCTCTGCTCTCTGGACCCAGCCTACTGGCCTCAGTTTTTCCTCTGGAGAAGCTGAAGCAAGAGTGGTGAAATGTTTTTCTTGAGGTCAGCCAGGAAGGCAAAGACAGAACTGAGAGCAGAGCCCTGGTGCTGAGTCCCCTCTCTATGTGAAGGGTAAAAACAGAGCCAAAGCTCTGCGTGTGGCTGCATTAATCTCTAGTGTTCATAGGTAGCTAGAGGTGCTCACTACCTGCAGTGCCAGGGCCTCCATTTAGAACATTTGCTTCCCATCACCACTCCAAGCCAAAGGAAACATTTCTGCATTTTGTCGCTGCGTCATAGCCCAGACCTCTACACTACCAATACTCAACAAATCCCAATTTAAGTTGATCTGTTTACAGTAACATTCTCTACTGACAGCTCTTGTTTTTCCCAAGCTAGCACCCCCCTAGAAAATAAAAGAAAAAATAAAGTACAATAACAAAAGCACCAAAACACAAAAAAGCACCGTAATCATCATCATTATTATTATTTAGTGTGAATATGTCATGAGGACTTCCCCTTCAGCTACCCCAAGGAGTCTGCTGGCACCTGGTTGGGGATCTGAAGATTATTTACATTCCAGAGGAATCTGCTGGGAAAGTCCAGGACTCTCGGCGCTTTGAACATCACACATCTGAGGGGAGGCCATGATTGCTGTAACCCGAGATGGCTCTTTCTGTAGGGTCTAAAGCCCTTGTCCAGTTGCAGATCAGCTCCCTGAAAGTTTGTCTAACTCAGGTACATCATAACAAACAACAAAGCAAGAACTCAGGTGCTGGCCGGGCACGCCTGGCTGAACTTGTGGAGCTGCATCGCCTGTAGCCAGAACCCTTTGGTTGGCTAGCTGTGTGCCACATACTCAACATTGCTATTGTTATTGTGCTGCCTATAGCTGAGATGCTCCACAGTCATAGTATCAAAGGGAAAGAAGATGTTTTATGGTTCTTCCCCATAATCCTGCTTACAGGACGTGTTAACAAAGTGTAGCTGTTTCCTTACAAATGCGGCCCCTATAGGGAAACAGGACACACCCCAAGGCAAGCACCTGTGGCTGCAAGTCCCTGGGGAATGCAGTGGATGCTTCATTAATGCTCTCAGCATTCTACACCAGCACTCAGCTGACATTTTCTTGGGTCTGACCCTAGTTCCCGCAGCTCTGCAGGGGTGAGGTGGTTGCAGCAGGGCCATTGCCATATCCAGCAGAAACCTGCACAGCTTGGAGAGCCTCAGGAGCCTCTTCCTACGCACAGATTGACACTTGTCTGGATGTCAGCAGGTCCAGGATGAGTCCAATAGGAACTACACTTTTCCCATTTTATTTTTGGCTGAGTAACATGAAGAATGAAGCAGAAATAGGGAAAATGCCCAGTTATCAAACATGAGCCTCCACACATAGTTTAACACAAGTGTCCAAACAACAGCCCATACAGCACCAAAATATATATGCTTGCAGGAGAAGCTGGATTTGGGAAAAGAAAGAAAAATTAGAAAGGCTCTTTACTTTTTAGCTTGCCAGCAGCTTGTTGGCAGATGGTAACTTCTTGGTATTTCAGCCTATGCAACAGCGTGGATGGGATGAGCTAAGCTGCCCCTACAGAGCTGGGTGCTAAACAACAGGAGACACCAGCCATGGGAAGGACAACTACCACGTTCTCTTCAGCGAGGGCTGCAGGCTCTGCACTGGTGCCTGATCTGCTTCTGGAGTGAGCTTTGAGCTGAATCCTGGTGTCTAACATCGTACCTAGACTCAAAGGAGCCAAATAGCTGTACCCTTCCAGAGCCTCAAGATGCTCTGGTGAAATGACAAGCCCCTAGACAAGGTCAAGAAAAACCCAGAGTCCCTTTGCGAGTTTGCTGAATCCTTTCTCCCTGGCTGGGCCTTCCCAGCCTTGTGGGAGATCTGGAAAACAGAATCCTTAAGTTTGCCTCACACGTGAATGTAATACAGTTTCTGCATGGAAGCCTGCAATTAAGCCCTCCCAGAGCTGCTGAGGGAGTTAACCACACCAGCTCTCCCTTATCTCTCCACACAGAGTCAGCCAGCCTGCCTCCCAGCATTCTGGGGCTTCACTGTTGCCAGCTGCTTTTTCCTAGAAAGCCCAGAACTAAATATCATGGGCACAGCATAACATGCAGAGCAATACTGGAGCTGAATGCAGGAGCACAGAGAGGGGCTAAGTGCAATTCCTGGGTTGGCATGGGATGATTGGTGCCAGCTGAGCTGTGTTCAACAGTGCTGTGGCATTTGCCAGCTCCTGAAGAAACCACGGCCACTGCCATGGAATCACAAAATGCTCTGAGCTGGAAGAGACCCACTGGTGCAAATGGCACAGATGGTTCATTATGGTGACCCCTTTGGTGCGCCACAGGAAATGGGGCAAAGCAGACACAAAAGTGTCCAGTTATTGGATACTAAAGCACAGCCTTTTGCAACAGCTATTACTGGATTTTTTGGAGAAGAGTTAACTTCCTCTGCTTGCAGGTCCAGGAGAAGACTGATGCCCTCATGTGACTGCTTTCTGATTCCAGCAGTACTCTTCAGCCTCCCTTTAGGCTATGTAGAACTGAGGAGAAGGGATCTGAACCAGAACTTTTCATCCTGCAAAGGCAGACAACTGCGAAGGGACACAGGTCTGGTCCTCACCCAGCTCCAGGACATGAGCACCAAATTCATTCCTTTCCTCCCCACAGACAGATAATTATGCTTCCCCTTGGCTGGCTCCAACCATCACACCAGCCAGCAAGAGCTCGTGAACCAGCCATGGACCAGAACAGCAGGGAGTGAGTGCACACTGACCCTGCATGCTGGCAAGGACTGGTTCTCTCATGCTTTCTTGTCAGGGTCCATAGGACTTTGTAAGGCTATCTAGCTTGATTCTGCTCTTTCTGAAGATATAATAACCCTTTTTTTTTTTTTTTTTTAAGTGACTGTTTGCAGCCTTAGTAGTGGCTCTTATCTTTCACTGCCTAAGTGGTTGCCCTACAGTCACAGATATCATCAGCTTACAGCATACCTGGAGCCCTGTGCCACCCTGCTGCAGCCACAGGAAGTGTTGCAGCAGACATCAGCCTGCCCAGACATAGCCACACACATGCTGGAAAGGGTGGGAAGGTGGCTATCCCAGCACTGCAGGGCACCATTAAAATCCACACCAGCTCTTGCTGCTTTTGCTCTGGGAACAGACGTGCTTTCATCCTCAGGCAAATCTGTAGCTGTCTCGGAGAGCCGTTTGTTTGGGCTATGTAGTAATGACTTTGAAGGAGAAAATAAAGCATCTTGGACTTCCCCTTTAATATTTCTATTTAGTTTGCCAATGAGTAGTGGAAGTTTGATACTTCCTTTTATGTCAACAATAGAGCACAAAAGTACACGGTAAACTCTTGATTCCACTGCAAACAATTAACACCATAATAGTGGCACTCATTTGAGGGGGATTTCTCCTGGAGGCCTTCCAGGACAATCCCAGCAATCCACACTGCTCTACCTCCCATGGGGCTGGCAGCAAACCATCAGGGACATTCTGTGCTGCATCTGTCACAAAAAGGATCAGGGGACAAAATGACTTTGGATGAACCAGCAGGGGCCTTCTGCTGTAACACACAGATTTCCAAACAGTCTCAATCCAAGATGTGTCTGCACCATACACTGAGTATTTTTAATTCTCTCTAGAAAACAACATTTTAAACAAACTTGGAAGAGAGAATGCCCTTTCCATCTTCACACTGTAACCTCTCTCAAAAAAGAAGA
Source organism: Lagopus leucura (assembly GCF_019238085.1). NCBI lineage: Eukaryota > Metazoa > Chordata > Aves > Galliformes > Phasianidae > Lagopus > Lagopus leucura. Next base: position 49,329,109 of record NW_024962252.1, on the reverse strand, counting down.
AAAAAGTGTGGTCCTATATCAGTGTGTCACTGCAGCATGAGCTGCAGATCTGTAATATCTAAATATGGAACACTTGCAGCTAGCTTTTCAAGCAGATGGAAATGTAACCTCTGTTTCAGCATTTCCTTTAGAGACAGACAGTTGGTTGTTTTTTTTTTCCACATTGCTGAAATTTTGTAATAAATGTCACTGCTTAAAGGGGAAAGGCACTTGCTTGTCTCAAGAATTCCCCCCTTACCATCATTAGAGCAGTGATGTTCAGAAAATTTCAAGGAGCTGTTGGGAACCACTTTCCCTTCCCTTCTAAATAATATTTTATAGACATGTTCTGGCTGTAAATCCATCATGTTAGCCTGAATACCAATATGATTTGACAGCACTAAAAGATTATGCTGTCACATGAGTCTAAAACTCTCATTAGATCCTAACTTGCAGAAAAAGTAACTTCAAGAAAAAATGCGGCTGTGTCTGAGATTCACATGGAAAAATACGAAAAACTTTAACTCAAAGTTGCCTCATACTCCAGCCACATACATGACCAACACTGTATTAAATAAGCCATTAACTGATTTTCCTACCCAAGCCCAACTGCCACATGTGACGCCACCAGAACTCTGGCACTTTTCAAGAAGTATATGATCCTAAGAATTTCCCCAGGAATGCTCAGAGGAAACTGAAGTCATTATAATGATAGTCAGCAGGTTTTTGACCTTGTCCTTGCACAGTTCTGAGTTATCATTTACTTTCTGGCTTCATTGCTTGCCATGAGAGAAGAACAAGCTTCCTGTATTAATTATTAACAAAAGAAAACATACTTCTGAGTTGTTTTTTTTTTTAAATTAGAATGATGCTTATTCACTCAGTTTTAACCTTGTGCTTTCCATAAAAGTTTGTGTAATCATGTAGCAGACCTGTAAATTTTCGCAGAAGCCAAGATATCAGTAAAATGTGTCTCAGGAGTCCTGAAATTACCTGACATTCCCGATAGCTATGCAACATTGCAGAGTGACTCCAGGGGATTTCAAATGTGAGCTACTGGGACAGCACTAGCACAATGGCACACCTCAAAAAACAGCGTTCACCCTTTGGAGACCAACAAGGACAATACACATTCTCTTCTTGTTAATGGTTCTGCTTGCTTTTATGCCTTAAATAATCATACTAACAACGAATGGCAATGCCACTGTCAAGTACTTTCTCTTCCTGCGGGTGCATCATGCAGCTTTGACCTTCCCTTTGTATCCATGGATAGTGTTTGTGTGCAGTGGCAGCACAGATTTGCAGGGAACAGGGTTAAAGAACAGTTGCAGGGCCCTGCTTTTGGCTTTCCCATGCAGATCTGAGTATGCAGGCAGCGGTATGGCAGGTGAGATGCAAACGCTGGGTTTGAGATCACTTAGCCTGGAGAAGAGGAGGCTCAGGGGAGACTTTATCACTTTCTACAACTGTCTGAAAAGAAGTTGTGACGAGGTGAGAGTCGGCCTCTTCTCCCAGGTAACAGTGATAGAATGAGAGGGAATGGCCTCCAGTTGTGCCAGGGAATGTTCAGGTTGGATATTAGGAAAAAATTATTGTCAGAGTGGTGAGGCACTGCCCAGAGAGGTGGTGGAGTCATCGCCCTGGAAATGCTCAAAAAATGTGGCACTGAGGGACATGACACAGGGGGCATGGGGGGGATGGGCTGATAGTTGGGCTAGGTGACCTTAGTGGCCTTTTCCAACCTTAATGATTCTATCATTCTATGATACCCTGCTAACAAGTATAAGCAAAATGGCCTTTCCCTAAAGTGAAGGTCTGTCTTGAGAACTGTGGTTTACTAACATCACAGGTTCTATGTGATAGCAAAATCACATGAGGCCTTAATAAAAGGCTACAAATGTCTACAACCAAAGTTTTGGGAAATAAAGTTTTGCTGATTTCGGGAAATAAGTTTTCTAGATCCTCAAATGTTATGAGTTGTAGTATCAGTGTTCTTACAACCAGGGAATTTACTAAAACCCAGGTCTGTTTGTGGGCGTAAAACATCAACATTTTTGATAACCAATCATTGAGCTGTTTTCCCCTCAGGATGCCCCTGGGTGAGGTGGGGTTTCCACGCATTTGGTCTATTTCTCCCCATCGTCACCCTCTTTCCCTAGTCATCACCCTCTTTTCCTTATGCCAGGCACCCCCTGGGCCCCTCTGGGCACAGGGCCACAACTCCTCCTTGTCTGGGGATACAGAGGGAGAAACAAATCCAAAGCCTCCCACCCCCTCAGTCATGTCCAGCAGGTCAGACGCGGATCAAAGGAAAGCCTTGCTCTCAGCCTTGCTGTGGTGGGGCAGAGAGGATAAGGCATCTCTACATCTTCAGGAACTGGGATCGTTTTCCATTGGTGCCTGGAGGTATGCACATAATTTTAGAAAATGCCTAGGATCCAGTGCCTCAGCTGACCTGATTTTGATTTGTGAATTGGGATTTTTTTCTTGGCAAAACTCTTCAGGGAGCTACAGTGCCCAAATTAGGATAAGAAGGCAAAAGGGATGGTGTGTTCCAGTGCTCTTATGTTTCTCTTTTCAGTTAATAATGAAGAGAAATGAAAAATAGAACTTAATGAAAATTAGTGGTTTTCTGTTTAATGGAATGCCCACTTCATTCAGAAAAATATTAATTTCTCCCAATATAATTTTCAGGAAAATTATAAGCTTTGATGGAAAAATTTTCATTACCTTTAATGTCTTTCTTAGGAAAAAAAAATAATAATTAAAAAAAACACTTCATTTTGAGCAATTTAAAACTCAATTTTTTTTTTTAATTTTTAATTTTTTAAATTGTTTTGAGCAGAAACATTCTCATTTATACTTCTAATCTCTGTCCTGAAGCAGGAAAATATTAAATTTCCTGACAGTGTTAATGAGATGGGAAAGACATACCTTGCTCCCATAAATACCTGTGCAAACCCCCCCACAGCACCACCTCAGAGCGCTGCGGCGGCAGTTCATTGTACCTGCCTCATTTCTTATTTGCTCACAAGCTCAGTTCCCCACGATCTCAAAGGACAGGAATCCACAAGCCAAGTTTGACCTTGCTGTAATTCTGAATTATGTCATTCTGCCGTTGCTGAATTTGGTCCATTATGATTAGAAAGTGTGCTTAGCTGGCAAGGAAATTAGCTGAGCGTATGTGCTTAATTTTAAGCATGCTTTTAATGCTATCCCTTTTCAACAAACCACTTAGACACATGCTTAACAGCCCGTGTGCTTGAAGTTAATTAAGTGCCTAATTGCTTTTCAGAATGTGGGCCTGAATAGGGATGGACTAAAGCACAGTACTTCAGTTCTCAGTTAAATTGCATCCTAAAAAACAACCATTTTTCTAACCCTTCACCTCCCCTTCATCCTTGCTCAATTTATTTCATTCCTGTGCCAGCTAAATCATCCCTGTGTTTGCAGAACAAAAATCCAACCAAAACAAGATCTGGCCTCCTCAGGCCTCAGACTAGCCCTGAATATACTTGTAAATAGCTGTAATTAAATCCAGAAATCTAGTAATGTGGCATTAATTAGCTTAACAGAGAACTGAAAGAGAAATGTGGTTTCTGAGGCAGTAAAATGTTCTGCTCTGGAACATGAGGCACACTGATGAAAACCTGGCTCCAGAGGGATCTAGGAAATGCTGAAGCTCGTCAGGGCTGTGGGGCTTTTCTTGGTGGAAAAAATGTTGGCAGAAAATTCAGGTTCATGAGAGGTTTCCCAGAAATGCCAGCAGCCACTTTGCTTCATAGTTCTTTACTATGAGAGTGGCAAGGAGCTGGAACAGGCTGCCCAGAGAGGTTGTGGATGCCCCATCCTTGGAAGCGTTCAAGGCCAGGTTGCATGGGGCCCTGGGCAGCCTGGTCTAATATTAAATGTGGAACTTAGTGGCCCTGCCTGTGGCAGGGGGATTGGAGATTCATGATCCTTGAGGTCACTTCCAACCCTGGCCATTCTGTGATTCTGTGATTTGTGATGCTGGCAAGACCGCTGCTATGTGAGCCCTGGGCACTAGCCCCTCAGCTGAGAGCACCCCTCACCCTTTCTTCACCCTGAATTTTGTTCTTATTTAAGCATGTCTCATACCAAATTACTTATCCCTTCTCCTTGAGATTTCAGGAGTGGCCTGCAGAGTTGCCCAGCAGCCCTCTGAGCTCCCTGGGGAACAGATCAGTTTTTATAGATATGAACAACTCCCAGAGAGCATCAGTTCTTATACATAGCCAGCCTGGGTCTGCGTTCACTGCTGACAATTGTTCTTGGGAGCAATTACACTGAGATGACATTAGCAGGTGGTGCTAGATTTGCCTGCCTGGTGGGAAAAACAACAGGATCCCCAATCAAGTGGTAGAGTCATTGTCCCCAGAGCTGTTCAAGCAATGTGTAGGTGTGGCACTGAGGGAAATGGTTCAGTGAATATGGTGGGGATGGGTTGATGATTGGTCTAAATGATCTTAGAGGTCTTTTCCAGCCTTATGATTCTATGTTCCTATGATTCAGAACACATAACTGTGCAAAGTTTGCATAGTGCTCAATAAGACTGTATAATCACAGAATCACAGAATTACAAAATCACAGGATGGCCCACATTGGAAGGGACCTTAAAGATCATGTTTCTCTAACCTCCCTGCCACATGCAGGGCCACCAACCACCCCATTTAATACTAGACCAGGCTGCCAGGGCCCCATCCAACCTGACCTTGAACACCTCCAGGAATGGAGCATCCACAACCTCTCTGGGCAGCCTGTTCCAGCGCCTTAGCACTCTCATAGTAATACAATGCTTCATACAATGTCTGTTCCTGCTTGAGCTCATGCTGTAGTGTTCTTTTACATCATGTAACCAGCCAATAAATCGTATTTGCACTGTAGCATACTGAATGAGGTGGAAACTTTGGCAGAAGGAAGTGTGAACTGTCACATTACTGCACTGCAAACAGCACAGTGTCCCCAGTTTATTTATCTTCGGAGGAACTGGCGAAGCCCTGAGTGATTCATAGACATCAGATTATACAAGGAAAAAGCATGAAGGAAGCTGCCAGAAGCTGGAAGGCTGGAAAATTATGTTTTCTATTTGTAACACTTATCATCGTGTAATATCCTGCAGCGTGACTCGAGCCACAAAACTGTAATCGGAGCAAAGAGAAATGAATAATCTGCATCACCAGAGCAGCTTTTGCTATGACGCTTGCATTAAATTTCCTTATACCTGCCCACCTGCTTGCAGCACTGGTTTGAACCTGAGTCCTTGCAGGATTGTGAACTCTCCAGTTCTGGAAAATTCCAGGCTGGTTCCTTGGCCTGTGTTTCCTGCTGACTGAGCAACCTTGCTACGATTGCCAGGGAAACCTACAGACCACCAAGAAAACCTGCATCTGAAGAGGTTGCATTGTGCCTAGTTGCAGAAGTGGAAAAACATTTGGACTAATCAATAGAAGTGCAGCATGCATCTCATGAAATCTGGGCCTATCTGCAGTGAGCTGGGCTTTCAGACAAGTTTATGTCAGTTCCCTGCAGCATGGGCTTCTGTACCTCATCTCCATAAACAGCCCACAGGCAGCTGAGCTCCTGTCCTGGCAGACACCTGTCTCCTGTTGGTGCCCAGCTCTGTTCAGGATTTATTTTCCTGGGATCTTGGAGAACACTGAAGAGCTCAGATGGCATGGGAACGCACAGTTAGTAAGGGATCTGCTCAATGGTTCATCCGGAGGAGGGCCACAAAGGTGATCCATTGGACTCTGTAACCTCAGCCACACAACAGCACTTGGAGGCAGAGTTACTGCACCTACATGCACTCCAGCTGGGGAGAAGCAGTGAGGCTGGTTCAGCTGCAGGCATTGCTTGCAATTAGAAAAGAGTTCTCCGGGGAGCCAAATGGGTGTGTGGTTTAAAACGCTGAAGGTTCTCCCTGGAGCTGGGAGGGCTTTTATTTGTTTTGTTTTCTTTTCTTTTTTCCTTTCTTTTAATAAAGACAACGGCAGCTGGAGGCATTTCCTTGAAGTCAACCCTAGGTTTATTTTCCTTTGCAGGGCTCTGTCTGCAGAGGGATGGAAATGGTTTTCCCCCGCCGCAGGAGAAGAAAGCGTTTATGGAGCGGCATTTCTGAGCAGTCTGAAAGGGGCGTTCTGGTTTAATATAACTCCTCTATTTGGCAGGACGCGGATGTTTTAGCGGACACGGTTACTGCACTGAGCACGCCGCCTCTCCGCGCACCTCGGAGAGCAGCGGGGCAGGCCGCCCCCCCTCCGCTACCCGCGGCGCGGTACGGCCGGCAGGGGGCGCTGCGGGAGCGGCGCTGGGCGCTCCTCCCATCCCCGGCCCGGATGTTCGGCAACGGAGGGGGTTTGGGTTTGAGGCAATGGAGGAGCTGGGAGGGTAGCAATTCTTGCACGGGGTGTGCTGCAGTTAGCTCTGGACGGCGGTAGCAGCACGGTGCTGCTGTAACTCTTCAGCGAATAGCATCTGACATCCAAACCTCAGGGCTGATCCTCTGGTGCGCCCACGATCACCAGGTCTTTGCAGTATCTATCACTGGAGAGAATATTCGCATTGCTGCCATCTACACGTTGCCAGTACTGACTGTGCTTGCTGCAGGTCTGGGTGAACTCCTCCATCCAGCACGTTCCCAGCTGCTTACATGCAGAGTTTAACTTCTGCTTGGAAACCAGACTGAACGCTGTCACATGAAATCAGTTTTCTCCTAATGCTGTATGGGGAACTTCATGAATGCAAGGGAACCAGAACCACCCCGAGCACTGCTTTTACTTTGCTTCTGAATGGGTTTGTTACAGTCTTGTACACTTCTAGGAAGAAGCTGTTTCTGTGACAGAGTGGGACAGGAGATGGTTTAGCTGAAGACAGGGGTGTGTGGGTGGGTCCCACGGGCAGCAGGAGGTGAGGGTATGTGGTGTGTGAAGAAGACTGGGGATGAAATTGTAGAAAAGGGATGCAGTAGGAAGGGGAAGGGGAGAGGTGGGAATGTTGGGTTGTAGCTGAGTATGGGAACTGTGGTAGATGGGGTGGCTGCAGCTGCTGTAGAAAGAGAGTGGAATGTTGTCCGTAGGATGGGTGCAGTACTGCCCACGCCACTCTGCTGCCTGCATCATCCTTGTAGAACTTCGTTTCTAGGCTGAGGCAGCTCTTTTGTCCCAGTCCCTTGTTCCAGGTCTGAAAGAAGATCTTAGATCTCTTACCAGTCATTTCTAGAGCTTATGTCAAAGGAAATGGATTAGCAAGTAGTCTAAACTGCTTCCTCCATCATATTGCAGAAGACAGGCTGGTCAGGTATATCAGCAGCTATTCAGAGCAGGGATAAGACATGGAGAAAGACGCATCTTGACGAAGTCCAGATCCAGATGAGAGAACTGATCCTTGACCGTACTTCACCATAGCAAAGTCACAGGTAGGGGCTAACAGAGAAAGCTAACTTGTCACTTATTCCTTCTGTAAGTAAACTTGTTCCTGGCTCCCTTTCTCCTTTGTGGAATGCTTGGCTGTCCCAGAGTACTTTGTACATCTGCAGGACTGCTGGCACCTCTCAGAAGCTGTGCACCCAGAACATCCCTGCGGTATGTGTGATTAGTGAGAAATGAGCAGAGCACTGAGACGATGGTCCTACATCCTAGACATCTGCATGGGTTGGTGTTTGATGTTGCACTGGTCCAGTTACAGCTACTCTCTGAACAAGTATGGTTTATCTATTCAGTAACGCTGCTGTGCCTTTTTGAGGAAGAGCAAGCACTGTGAGGACCACATGCTCAACATAGAAAAACATTTCCTTCACTGTAGGGGCAGAAGAATCTCTCACATGTGCTTATCATCAGGACTAGAGACTCACAGGACTCTGCCCTTTCTTCAGAAGCCAAATCAGATATACTTATAATGTGAATGTATTTTATTGGCATTAGCACAGGTGCACTGTTGCATCCCAGCTAGGCAGAGAGGCTATTTCCAAACTGTTGATGCAAAACAAGCTGAAACAACAGCATCCATCAAACTACCAAATTGTCATTCACAAGAAGTATGGAGGCAATTTTTGTTTAGATAAAATTTGCTGGTAAGACAGCAATGAACACGAGATATTCAGCGTTCTAATAAAATAGTAATGCTGCAAGCTCAGCGGCTCATAAAACATTTACAATCTGCAGCTAGTAAAGTGCAAACAAGAGATTTAAACACTGCTGTTGCTAGATGGATGGAAACCGGTTAGAAGATTAGCTGGAAGATTATTCCACACAGGTTAGGATGAGGTTCATTAAATGCCTATCAGTTTTCTCATTTGCTGTAGCAGACAGAGAGAACTGTAGGATTACACCTGTTGAAGTAATGCTCATTTGTGGCTCAGATGTTAAGCCAAACTAGCTCTTCTCCCAAGTTTATTCTTGTGGTTGCTCAGAGCCCCACATGTGTTGAAGGACATTTCTAGTTTCAAGCACTGAGCACCTCTTCTTTTGTTTCTCTCATCTCCCTATATCCAGAGTTTTTAGGGGCGGTATTAGCAGTGCTCTTGTATGTTCCCATTCATTATATGCGATCATAATTACACCCCAAACTTGGGTTCTGGGGAGTGGGATGAAGAAGGAGGCATGGTTGGGAGCCCCAGGGAAGCTCAAGGTAAGTGATATTATTAAGGATAAATTAAATCAACTTTACTCACCTCAAACCCAAGTGAAAATTACTCACCAGGCAGATAATTTTATCTTTTGTTTGTTTGGTTTTTAACCTTTGTTCTGATCCCATTCTAGCACCGGCTATGGTAAACTGCTATGATTACTGTCATACCTAAGTGCTTCTGTGCAACAGCTTTGCAAATGAGAAGTTAAATGCAGAGCATTGGGTAAGATAAGACAGGGAAAACCCCGGATGCCTTTCTTTGCACAAGTCATTCTGATTCTTTTCTAAACAGTTGTTTGGGTTTTTTTGTTTGTTTTGGTTTTTTTGGTGTGTGTGTGTGTGTGTGTGTGTGTGTGTGGTTAGCTCAGCCTGTGCAGTGGGGATCATTCACTAGGCTTCTCTGCTTCTATTAACTCTGACTTATGATCATTCGATCTGCATTTTAGGGTGAAACCATGGAGTTTTCTGGCCCACTGAATGTGTGAGAAGCTGGTCCACAAAAAACAAACAAACAAAAAAAACCCACCCCAATCAGACAAAACAAATAAACAGACAAAACCAACCAAACAAAAATGAGTGAGAGAGAGAAAGGAGGGGTGGTGGTGGTGAAGCAGTAAATCTGCTGAGGAAAGTGTCTGCAAGCAAAGGATCTCTGAGTACTGGCTGCACCTTTTGAATGCTTCAGTAATAAAATAAACAGCAGTATTGGGCCTGGGATTCATTGGTGAAACCCTGATGATGCTGATGTTAATGATTGCTGTTAGCACTTGTTACAGGCTGCATCTATTATGAACTGCAGAATTTCACCTCATATACATGATATTCTCACAATATTTATGATATTCTCACAAATATTAACATGGGTTTTGACTGGCAAGATAAGACTTGTTCACACCATGAGTGGCAACGAAAGGATCACAGAAGTATTGAATTTGATTGTTGTATTTGAGAGACTTTCAATTCAGAAAAACATAGTGAAGTCACTAAATCCTCAAATGGGAACTAGTGACCATGCTCATGAGAGAAATAGTTGTAGAGCCAGGTCCATGGCTTTGAGGCAGTGAAAGTGAAAGATTAGTGACTTCAATTAAAGACAGGAAAGAAGGAAGAAGCCCTCTCTTTGAAAACAGGCATAGAGCCTAATTAAGCTTGAAGATGATCAGGATTTCAATGGACGAAGTAATTCATGAGATTTCTCCAAGCTATTGCATTACATAAGAGTTGAAGTTGCTAAATGTAAGGGATAGACATTTCTGAATTATTTCAGATGACAGTAGAAAGACTGGTAAAAAATTATATCTGTGCTTGTGAGGAAGCAAACTGGCAGAGGTAAGGCAAGCAGATGTACCAAAGCTGAAATTATAAAGAAGTAAGAGAAATAATCTCAATGACTGTGATGGCAGTTAAGTTCTGGCTTTGAGAGTTCTGAAGTTATTGCTGGTTTAATTCCTTTTAGGAGTTAGAACTGTGAAGGGTGGGATGAAATAACTTGTTGACTTTAAATAATCTTGTTTTCTATGGACAGTGGAAGGCTTATAATACAGAAAGTCAATAAACTTTAAGCAAAATTAGTAAATAGCTTCTTAGGCTGAAGATTTTGAAAGTAGCATAGCTGAAGTTCTCGTTGTAGCATCTCAGAAATATCTGTCTTAGGGAAGAAGAAAAGCCTTGGAAAAATCCAAATGCACAAATTAGTGAGAAGCTCAAGTCCCTCTTATGGTCCATACGGACCTTACAATCTTCCTCTCATGCAGCTGGTCACTCACTTAGAAAACATTAAAAAAGGGAAATACATATAAGAAAGCAGATCACTGAGAAGACTGTGAATCTCTGTTATTTAAAAGCACTAAAGACTTGAACTGAGTTTTGTTCCTGTTGTTGAAAAGTAATTGTCATGAAAAATGAATATGTGAGTGATGTTTCTCATATAAAATTATTATTCTGTTGTTTCAAAAAATGAAAAGCCTTTTTTTTTTTTTTTTTTTTTTTTTTTTCTTCTTTTCAATAAGAAGTGTATTTGAAAACAAACAAATTAAGCAGCAATCTTTTTCAAATGTACTTTTGGCCAAATCCAGTTCAGGTCAGAGCTGCAGAATGGTGAATTCATTTGTTACAGCTGTGTATTCTTTAACCGTGTGTTGAAATTACAGTGCCCTGTCACCAAAATCCAGTATGACTTCTGCTTTCAGGATTCAAGCTAGACCTGCACTCTGTAACACTGTCAGGATGTTGAGCTCCAGCTCACAGCTGCCTGCACAAAGCATATGTACAAATAACTTTACTCTGTGGAACTCAACAAATCACTTTTGAGGCTTGGATTGATTTATCAAAAATCCCCAAACTAAGCAAAGTGAGGTGCTTGTTTTAATAATGATTCAGCCCACTGGGGATTGTCTCTTGCTGGAGGAGGTGTGAAAAGTTCCAATGTTTGATTTCAGAGAAATCCCCCCCCCTCCCCCCCCCCCCCCCATTCCCCACCTCAAGCAGTGCTGCTTTTTAGTGATTTCAGTTCTTCAGCTGTGGAAGAGCAAGGAAGAATTTTTTAAATTTATGTGTTTCAAACAATGCAAAACTGCCCCCAGAATTTAGAGGCAATACTGCCTGGCAGTACAGCTCAAACAAGGGCAGGGGGACTCACCCCATGAGAAACTACTGTGGTATCATACCAGTTCTTTACAGACATTGTCAATGAAAAGGTTGTGTATGCACTCTAAACGCTTCACGTTTCTCTGGGCTCACTGATTGCCAAACCATGAAGCTGTATCCTGTGCTCTTAGCTATTATTATTGCTGTTATTGATATTGTTGATATTAATCATAGGAGAAACTTCTGGTCTAGGATGTGACAGAGTAGCTCTGATTTCATCCTAGAAAAGCTTTACACAGCTTCCTTTTGAATGAGAGATAATTTGTTCATTGACTCAAGTGAGTGTGCATAAAGGCCCTCTTTATAAACAGAATGTTGCTAACCTATAGTGGCAAGAGTTTGCCTGCTCTGGTTAGGGAAAGCAGGATACCTGTGTAATTATATCCTAAGTGAGGCTGCATAAAACTTCTATTGCATTTAATTCAACACAAAACAATTTCTATATTTCATGTCATGGGTAGGAATGAAAATGGAGATAGTTCATCAATGCTGATATGTGATATAAAAAGATCTGAGAAGCCAAGGGTATGAGAGTGCATAAAAATGTTTTGTGTCCTGACCAGTACATTGCTTTAAAAAAATTTTACAATCAGCCCCAATTGTTCATTCTTCCCATGCAGAAGATACTCACATATTCATTTTTAAAAGGGCAAATCAACCATAATTCAGTTTATAAACTGTGAAGCTGGTTGTGAATGTCTGGATGAATATTCATTAGAATCTCTTAATCTGCCATCGACTGTGATTCATTAGGCATATGTAAATATCACTCACTTTAATTGCCCCTAAACTGACTTAACATAATATTGTCATTAGCAAATTATTAGTTATTTGTGTAACTAATGGTACATTATGGTGTACACGTTAAATCACCAAATATATGATTACAATTATGATGATGGTTTATGCTGGGTGCTTTGTAAACTATTTGATGAAATATAATGGAGCCAAATCAAATCTGGTATGTTAATAGGACAGTTGCAGAACTTTATTATTGTATTTTTACACCTTGGTGACTGCTATAATATGTGATCCTTTACCCCACCCAGTGCTCGGATGGATTATGGATTGCCTTTACTTTCCATATCAGAGGCTGCAATGACATTCACGTGCCCGTTCACCTCTTGTTTTACCTAATGAACTTAGTTCCAGTTAATCATCAGTGGAAGTACCCTGGGTTGCTGCGGTAAGGTCTTTTAGCTGAGTGGCTGGAGGATGGAGGGGTGAAACGGGTGGTGAGCATGGGATGGCAATGGCCCTCTTGGTCAGGAAAGCTGGCACTTGGTGGCAGCACGGGCCAGGCCTTCTTCCAGTGCCCCTAAACTTCTTAACAATCTGTCCTCTTAATTTATTTTCTGCATCTTCCCTCCCTCCTAGCTCACTGCCTTTTACATGGATGTGAGATAAGAACTCCTGCCGCGATTGTTTGACCAACTCACCCTCCAGCATTTCCAATAGCTACGCGCTGAGCAATTAGCTTTAAAGACGTCAAAGATATGATGGCAAAGTCTTTAATGTTCTTAAAATGTTACTAATTGCTAGACTAGCTAGACCAGTATTAGGAGGAATATGTGTGTTAAAGGAATAAAGGGTATTCTCAAAGGCTTACAATAGATCTATCTCCTGAATATCATGATTTTCATGGTACTGTTAATGTTTATAGACCTAAAAAGTTAAGAAAGGTCCAGTGTCCAGTGGCACATGCTCAAGATGCAGTTAATAAGGCAGCCACTTTATTTCTTCAAAAAAGAGCTTATTAAGCCTCATTGCTAATGAAAAAGCAATAGGTACAGATTTAATTGCAAGTGGAAATGTGAAGGGGCATTCTGCACTGCTGGCTGGTTCCCAGTATTCCCCTTGGCCTTTCTGCTGTGCCTGAGGTCTGCAGGCCTGGCCTCACCTGCGGGCAGCAATTGCTGGTGGCCGTTTGTACCCGCTCCTGTCCTCAAGTGAAACACACACAGCCAGCTCACAACTGTGGGAGTAGTTTGTACATTTTACAGGTGCTTCTCTATTTGGTATTTGCTCTTTGATTAGTCTTGCAATAAAGTTCACTGGGACTGGTGTTCATCCTGGGCCTCTTCCAAAAACCTCAGGAATGTTGAGGGACCTTTTCCATTGAGGTCAAAAGACTTTGGGACAGATCATAAGGCATCACTTTAAAACAACCACTGGACAGCAAGCCTGGGAAACAGGTGTTGGTGTTGCAAAATGGAACTCTCAAGTCAAAAAAACTGGATCAGAGTGCTTTATTTATATGCAAAGCTGAAGGAACTTAAGTACATCTGTGGCCTTATACTGATTTTGTTAAAACAGTGCAAAAAGCACATGGAAAATACAATGATGCAAAACCAAATTGTACTGATTTCATGTAATTCAGTTTAGAAATAAGTTTATTCTGAGCTACAGAGAACAAAATCAAAGACCTCTCAAGGGACTGCATACTAATTTAATGGAAATAGCCCATATTCATATGTAGACGTTCCCTAAAATTTGCGTTTTGCTGGTGTTACATGAGATCCCACTCCCAGCGTGCAGCAGACTTTTGTAACCAATTGAGAGAGTTCAGATACTGTTCAGTGTATATTTGCAAGAAATTCATGGCAAATTAATTGCAGAATAATTCACATAAATTACTGTTTGGATAATTTTGAATAATGAATCAAGCCAGAGAAAATGACACATTATTACATAGTTTGTTCAGTCCTAATAGAAACATTAATAATGCTCAATAAGGGTAAAATAAATTGCACTTATAGATTGCTTAGCCCTATCTCAAACCTCCCTGAAGGCAGTGGGATGACTCCTCTGTGTCTGACACCAGCAGAACACAAAGGAAACAGAGGAAGGGAGGATGGACTAGAAGATGGGCTGTGGTAATAAATGTATTTCCAAAGCAGATATAAATGTCAGTGGGCAGACAGCTTTTCAGGGAGGGCAGCTGCAAAGTGACCTGCAGCTCTGTCCCTTGAAGAGCCCAAGCCAGAGCCTGCTGAGCTCTGTGCCTAGGTCTTGGGCAGCCCGCTTCCAGGGGCTACAAGTTTCTCCAGAGTGGAGAAGGAAGGAAGAAAATGGCCCTTAGGGTCATGCAGTGTGCTGCTGCACAGGACCCTCATCCCATTTCCAGTTCTGCCTCTGCAGTGCTGGAAAAACTTGAACAAATGAGACATTGCTGCAACTCCTGTCTAGCAAAGATAACAGTTGAGGAAGAGGCACAGGCTGATGGATGCAAAATACTCCATCTTCTGAGATTCCCAGCGATGGCTGTGACTTGCATATCTGAAATAACCTGAATTAACTCCTCCCTGGCCAGTTTTTTAAAGAGTTTTCTCCCTGTGGGGGATCAATTTGCAGCCCTACAACTGGTTGCACGGATTCCATAGAGGGAGAGGGTTTCATCAACACAAGGACAGGGGCTGAAATCTCTTCCAGGGTAGATACGTGGGGCTACTTCGTAGGAGGCCTTCTTAATCAAGAGCACAGATAAAAGTGAATTGACTGTAGCTGAGTTCACACGTAGGACAAGAAGTTTGCATTGATGTTGGTTGTTAATTAAAAAGAAAAACAAAGATATGATGTTTTTATTATGTTAGAGCATTTGGGTTTCTTGTTAGAATTCTTTCTGGTTAATAAACCACCTGCCAGATTAAAATGTGATAATAATAAAACCAACGTAGTGTGATGATTAAATACGATGTAAGGTTTATTTTAAGTATGAGTGCTTATAGCACCAGTAAGAGGTACATGCCTGAAAAATGTACTAATCAGCAGGGAGAGAAATGTCTAGAAAACAAATATGTAAGACAGATAATATAAGACATAAATGACTTGATGAAAATGGAGCTTGAGAAGAAATTCTCCTGAGGTGATGCAGTATTCTACTGGGTTCCTTGGGTCCCTGGACTGGGTTAATGAAATAAATTAGATACCTTGAAGGCAAAAATCACTTTGATTCCAGTAAGAGCAGTGTGTTAGCGCTGCCTCTTGCTTCCTGCTACGGAAGGCATGTGAGTTTCTGCAATATTTTCAGGTTGTGTGGCACATCCTTATTCATCTGCTTCCTCCTGGAGGAATAATATTTGTAATACATTCATCTTATCTGGATGGCAGGGCTAGCTATGTTCTTTGAGGAAGACTCAAAAGATTGATGTGGCTTAAGCAGAGATTAACATTTACCTCTTGCACATGGAGAGGAGCTGAAGTCCTACTCTTCTACCTATCTCTGGGGTGAGGAAACATGGCACTGGAAACCTCATTTGGGAAAAGGGAGCAAGTTTGAAATCTTTGAAGGCACTGGTAAGCCTGTAAGTGTGTGCAGGAATATGTTTGTTGAGGAGTCCAAATGTCACTGACTCTCTCCAGTTTTAAAAGCAACAGTGCTAACACCACCATGGTACTTCTTGGAGGAAGCATTTCTGTGGAGCACTGGCACAGGTTGCCCAGAGAGACTGTGGTGTCTCCTCCTTGGAGATCTCCAGAAGCCACCATGGTGCTGGGCACCCTACTCTGGGTGTCCCTGCTTGAGCAAGGGTTGGGCCATGAATGCCCAGAAGTGTCTTCCATTCTCAAGCATCCTGTAAGTCTATGTAATTTTCAGTCATTACGGAAAGCAAGCGTGGCAGTCCCATAGAAGATGGTGTATATCTCCCTTAATTACATACACAGGCACATACACAGGCTGAATCTGAGCACATTTATAGGATGGGCAGTGCCAATACCTCAGCTTTCCAGAAGCAGGTAAGTTTGTATTCCATGTGGAGCCATGGAGGACTAGGGAGTGAGGTGAGAGCTGGGGGAAGGAGGAGAGATTGGGTCATTAAAGGAGGATATGTCCTGAGAGAGCAGTTCTTGGCAGGTATTGTGCTTGCAGCTGAGGTCTCACAAGCCTGTTTCTCAGTGAGTAAAACCTGGATGATATTTTCTTCCTTTTGTAAAGCATATCTTTCAGATCTGTGGGTTAGAAGTACAGTATTTCTGCTCAATATTGTAATGATCCTTTTTCTTGGTACACATGGAAAAACATGTATCTTATTTATCATTAAAAGGTAGCTTTTAATGATGAATTTTAAAAGTGGCAATGCTGTGGCTTCTGTAGACTCTTCAGAACTTGCCATTAATCTAAGAAATTAAGAACTCGCCATAAATGCATGGCCATCAAGAAAAACTTGTACCAGAGCTCAGTGACATTGTAGATTATGATAAAATCTTTTGGGAGGCAGTTTGCAGGCCATACAGAAACAGAGACCATGCCACCGCAACCACATTGCTTACCCAGTCTGATCACACAGAACAAGGAGACCGTGCACCCAGGGAGTTAGAATTGCACAGAATAAAAATCCATTAAGTTGCAATATATTTAAACCCGTAATTACTGCAGATTAGAATTCAGAGGAGAACTTTGCATAATGCCAAGGGCTGACCTTTTTTCTGAGGTGCTCTGGCCTGATTGTTAGGACCTTGTAACAAATGCCTAGTGCTATTTAACGAAGGAATGACATATCTCTGATATGCAAATTTTTACAGCACAGCAATTAAGCGGTTTAGAATTTTACGACAGTGTTTGGGCTTTATACAACAAAAAAAGGGCCAATAAAGGCCTGTGATGGATGGGCTAATCCCCACTGGAAATATACCATGTAATCTTGTAGAGACAATGCATTATGGATAGCATTGTGATTATTGGTCCCTAATATCTCCCCCCTCCTCCTCCCGCTCCCGGCCACGACGAAGCTGCATGGCTGCCACATTGTCGGGGGCACAGGACTGGGATACAGATGGGGAAGTTGGGCCATTGCAATCTGCTGCACGCAAGGAAGACAGAGAAAAGGGGGCTTGCAGCGAGGCAGCTTGTCAGCAGGGGATGAGGCTGGGGCCCATATGCCTCTCTTCTTCTCCCTTCTGTCACCGAGCCTGCTGCCGCATCCTGCTGTCGGGGGACACTTTAATGATGAACACACTTTAAACAGTTTTGTTTACCTAGCTATAGCTTTTCTGTGAGGGAGTCTTAATTAGATGCCTTGGATTTCTGTGCTTCCATCCATTCGTCTGTCTGTCCACACGGTGGTGGGCTCTGCTGGTGGTGCAGCCGTGGTCAGCAGCGCTCAGCCTCCCCATTCCCCCCACCATCCACAAAGGGCAAATCACTTTTACTTCATGTGTTGCTGCTTACCAACACCACGTGAAGCCTGCTGCAGCGCTGACAGAGGTGCTCCTTACTCTGCCTGCATTTCACACACAGAATTTGCTCTGTGTAAAGTGCAGCATAGGAGCTGTGAGAAATTTCAGGGGGATTGCCTCAGCTGTGTAACAGCAAGACAAATGCTGGGAGCTTCAAATCCACTTTCAAAAGCGTATTCTAAAATTAAAAGAAAAAACATCTCCAGTTGCTATTTAAAGTGCCAGAATAATTTGCAACTTGGAGTCACTCTCCTGCTATTTGGTCACTAAGAGTGCAAAACAAAGTTTGGGGTTTCCTAATTTTCCCCTTTGAACTTTTATACTCTTGGTTAGATCTGCTGCTACAGTACTTTCTGCTTTAGAGAAGGGAGTAGAGGATGTCAAGAATGGATTCTGTTGTTTGACTGATGTTTTCAATAGGCGATGATGAATTCCATCAATATATACAAAGTTAATAAACTAGAAAAAATACAGGTGTGACTTGTCTGCCCATTCAGTGGAAAACCCCTTGGCAGAGGGGTTCTGGGAAGCAAGAAGAGCATGGGGATTCCCTAGCAGGGACACTTGACCTGGGAACCCTCAAGGCAAGAAGGTGAGGGGAAGTTGATTTGCTAGGGGCTGTAGTCTACCACCAAGTGTGATTGGCCACTTAGAACTACAGAAAGCAGAACAATTTCTGTGGAAAAAATTGTTTCTGTGCTAGCTCCCATTTCCTCTCCTCTCTTCTTCCGGTCCTTTCCCCAAGAACACCCAGTCCTCACACAGAGGAAACTCCAGTCATGCTCGACGTCACAGCAGTGTGGTCTTCTTTGGGATCTGCCTTAACACTTGATTGCTAAGCTTTCCCAGGGTGTCCTCTGACCTCAGCTTGGCTGTTTTGGTGAATAAGATATTGAGGACAGCCACCAAAATACAGAGTTGGATAAGACAGATGTTTAGCTAGTTGGGTAGATACAAGTAGACAGATAGGGTTATGAACTATGTCTGGACATCTTTTGCTCAACTGAGAACAGTCAACAAGAACCACCCTGCTTCAAATCTTAGACATCTTCAAATCTCAAGTATCTTGAAACCAAGACACTTCTTCTGAACCCAGAAAGGAGGGTTAATTCCAGTCTTGAGAAAGAAAAAGTAGCACTATGTAGAGAGTTTATTACAGGATGTGCCAAAATAAAAATCCCATATAGTTGGTGGTTTGAGAATAGTGGCCTGGCAGATATAAATTGAAAAAGCTTGAAACTTTGGGATTTTTGGAATTCTAAAATTGTATTTTTCCCTAAGGTGATGTACATTGCCCAAGAGAGTGCATTTCTCTCTACAGCACTGTAGAGCTGATCAAAGGAAAGAAAGCAGTGAGTCTGTCTGGCTTTGAAGAAGTGATATTAAAGAAGGGAGAAAATTCTGATAATCTTCACATTTTAAAATATGGCAGGACATGCAGAAAAGCAGGCTGTCATAGGACAGGTGAGAAGCTGTGCTAGGAGGAGGGTGAGTGAACAACCTGAGCAGTTGTTTCCCATTCATCTCTGTGAGGAAGAGTCTACTGTAATGGGATAAAAAGATTACAGGCTGACGTTCAGTCACGTTGTTGTTGGGAAATCTTGGCCATTTTGCCTCCTTCAGCCTACCCGTACAACTCTGTACATCAAAAATGCCTGATATGTTCCAGGATAAGACTACTTTAGAGACATCTGTAAGATGACCACAAAAGGAATTTATGGCTTTATGAATTATGAATTTATTATGCACTATTCTCTTACATTGCAAAATTATAATATAGGTAGACATTGAACCCCATGAGGAGACAAGAATGGTGCCCAACTTCTGGGCACTCTCAGCTGCTATATTAGAACAGAACAGAATGGAACAGTTCTGTTGCAAGGAACCTTCAAAGATTATCTAGTACAACTGCCTGCGCGCAACCAAAAGTTAAATCATATAAATGAGGACACTGTCCAAATATAATCTTTTTCCTGAATCTAGATGAAAGTAAACTGTGGAGTGGTTAAACTTATGGATCATCTGGAGACAGACAGATATGTTCAGGAATTCAACTGAAGGTTTTTCACTGTGTCAAGACTATGAACTGAAAAAATGATACTTTGAAAAAACACCCAAAAATCCAACTCAAGCCCACAAAGGATCAACTTTCCTGCAGGTTTTGCTAAGGTTGAAAGCTCTCAAAGTGACTTGTGGAAATTTGTTTTCAAAGACACAGTGATTCAGACATTATCTTCTAAGGAATTAAGCAAAGCTTCAGAAAGGAAGATAGTTATTTCAAAATGAGATTGAAGATAAAGCAGGGTGATTTCTCGGGTAAATTAACTTTTATTAAGGGTTATTAATGTGTGATAACAAGCGTTAGGCTGTTACCCGCCCTGCCATCCTGAGAACAACAAATGTCTAAAAGAAAATCTAGGACAAAAAAAAACAAAAGACTTTCCAGATCCCTGAGAATATTAATATTTTGTTTTGATGAGAAGTGAATATCAGATAAGAGGAACACTGTAAAGAGATTAAATGGTAGTGCTTCTTTCTGTTATGGAAAGAAGGATGGCAAACCTAGCACTAACCTAAGTTAGGTTTTCTTAGAATGATGTGAGAGATAGAGGACTTCATGTAGATTTCATTATTTTGGGAGATTTTTTGAGAACCTGCAAAATAATGACATAACTAAGAACAGCATCTAAATTTACAGAAGCAAAAATTGAAACAAGCAGGAATTTCTAATTCAGGACATTAACTACTAAATCACTGCAACTGCAAAATATCTGTTTAGTGAGTAAACTCCAAATTTTTCTTCTGACTTTTTTGCACAAATATTCATAAATTTTAGTCTCCATTACCACTGTGCAGAGTGCCACAGTCCTTATGCTTGTGAATCTTTCTGTACCTCACTCTACCTACATCCACCCTTGCTAACATTTGTCTGGCCATATTGCTGAAGGCCAAAGGTATCGTTTTAATGAATGCATTTCCTAAGCCTCACTTCTCCCTTCAGAGGTACATACAGGCACTTACTGAACGTAATCTAGGCAAAACTCATTCAGAAAAAAATAATAGCTTGGTTTATTGATAAAACCATCTTTGGTTAGACTTCAAAGTATATGAAAGCAGGGATGTGTTTCAATCTGTTTATATTCAACTGTAGAAGCTATAAAATGGCAAAGATATCAACAAATCGCCCCGCCAAAAACTAAACACTAATACTAAATACTAAAAAGACTGACTTCTAAATATATCCAGCTACTATTAATGTTACTGCACCAGGACCCAAAAGACCTCATCATAAATGGCCTTCAGTTTTTTTGGTGCTATATGAACACAAAGAAAAATGGGTTGCCTGCTCCAAGTGAATGCAAGTAAACATCAGTGTTGGGAGGTAGGCCTAAATTTGCTTGAATTAGTGATGAATAGACAAAGGAGCCTGGCACCTGCCAAGTAGGACAAGGGGATATTCAGCACCTGGTAGGAACAGGATACCTTGTGTAGGACCCTAATAGAGCAGTGAACCTTTGGGTTTGGTAAGGCAGCATCTGCTCTGTGAGCTGCTTTTCAGGCTGCTACAGCAGATTTCAGAGAAGCCAACCTGCAGCTCGAAGAAATAGCTGGCACCAGGTTTAGCCCTCTTGCTTCTCAGGGAAGGACACTAGCCGTACTCCTGGCTCCCACTCTGAGCTAGGCAATGAGCAACAGAGAGAGGGCCCCACAACAGCCAGGGAGTTTGGTGGTGCAGGCTGCACTGAGCATGTGGAGGGATTTATTTTCCACATGGTGATTTTCCAGTCTCGCTCCATAATGTTATTTGTGGTTTTACTTTCTGTAGTACCTTGAATCAGTGAGATTGAAACCAGGCTACACCGGCTTTTGTTGCTGCAAAATGTAAAGTTGTTTTCGCAGTCAGGGGTGCACACTTACAAAGTCCTTATCTGGACCAGCCCAGAAGGCCGCACAGCTTTGCAGAACCTGCTTCTTACAAGAGCCCCTGTTGCAAATCCTTTGAAAGCAGCAACTAAAGAGATTCCCTTGCAGAGAGGGTGAGGATTGTTGTTAAAGTTTTATTATGCTTTACTCTGACAAACCCTGATAGGTGATAGCAGTAACACAGCATTTTGCATACACTGCTCCTCCCAGGATACCGCTGGCTCTGTGAGTGTGCAATGGTGAGGGCTTTGGGTGGGAATTCACTGCAGTTCACTGCAAGCAAGAGCAACAGGAAGATCAGTGAAGTTACAGCCCAAGAGACAGGTAAGTAAAACTGAACTCAAAGGTTGGGATTTTAGTTGCGATATTTAAAAATGTCTTAGTACAAAGAAAACTGAAGGCAACACCTGGTCTAAATCTCCCTCCTTTTATTCTGAAGCCATTTCCCTTTGCTTTATCGCATCAGGCCCTCTCAAAGGGTCTGTCCCCTTCTTTCTTATAACCCCCCTCTAGACACTGAAAGGACCTCCCTTTAGACACTTCAAATAATGACTTGTGTGTGCATCATCAGCGTGTAGCATGAAACCTGAAGGAACCTATGTGGATATGCTGAGTGTAGCTGGTGAAGTGTAGGACTTTAGTTAGACGTAATGCAAGGATGATGTCAGCTGGCTGAGTTCTCCAGCAGCTGGAGCTCTAGCAGTTCTTACAACAGGGAATTTAAATCCAAAGCATGCCTGCATCACAGTTGCTGTGTATTCGGCACGTGCCTCCCTTCCTGACACTGTGTACCTTGCTACTGACTAAATTGCCAGCATACAGAACAATACAAAATGCTGACTGAACTCACTCGTGCATTCTAGGCCATTTGCTTAAACTTAGAAGGCAGAACTTTCTGAGAATTTCACTAGTGCATGAACTTCCAGTTTGATTTTGTATATATAATGTATAGATAACTTATATGGACACTTCCTAATAGTTATGTAACACAGGAGATGGCAAAACTAGAGTTGAGAAAAAAAAAACCCAAACCTACCCAGGGGGGTGGAAGAGCTGAGGAATTCAGCTCAGGTCATGGAAATTTGCATGGAATTCCTTGGGCACAGAGGAGATAACCCAACTACCACAGGTATCTGAAGGAATAATGAAACATTTCAGTGAGAACTAAGTTAAATTAGAGTCTATTACATATATTTTAGATTTCCACAATCTGCTGGATCTTTAACTTAAAAGTTTATACCTTTTAGTGGAAAAATTATTTTCTCTTTCACAAGTTCCACTTAGATTTTGTTGCTAATAAACCCAAGGATGTAAATACTATTAAGTAGAAAACAGCCTGCTGCATAATTGTTTCTAAGCAATTACAGATTATATCGAGCCATTCATTGAGCAGAAACAGTTTTTTCCAAGACACCAGCTTCCCGTACCTTGAAATTTTATTAGTCTAAGAATTTCATGTACCATATGTTGTAATAGGAGACTAAATGCAATTGAACAAACAACTTTCTGATATATAAGTGAATGATAACCTGATTTTAAATGTGTTTATCTAATGAGATAGTAACTGTAATTTACAGCCCATATAAAAACTCCCACTGTTACTCCTGGTGCACCTTTTGGCTAAAAAGGGTGATGCGCTGAGATATGCTAATGAACATCGTCTTGGTTTTTACCAAGTCAGTAATAAAATTTGCATTCGATATTGTGCACAGTAAACTGGGTTATTAGCCTTGAAAATGAGTCTCATAAAATTTAAATATAGGCTTAAATCATATTAACTGTCCTGTAGGTTTTCTGAGAGGCTTTAAAACATTGCGCTCTCGTTCTATAGCACTGAGAATGCAGATGTCATTTTGCCTTCAGGGGTGCCCAAAATGTGAGCACATCAGAGCCCACGGGATGAGCACAGATTAGTCCCTTGCTCCCCAACACCCAGGGAATGAGAGGTCTGAGGAAACCGCAGTGCTGAGAAAGGAAAAGGTGGCAAGAAGATGATCTGGGCACAGAGCCCCTGTTCAGCAGCAGAGAGGAGCCTGCTTCTGCCAGACACTAAGTGTTCCTGCACACATCAAGGTTAGGGCTTAAGTGCTTTAAAACACAGTGCAAAGCTCCATCAGTTTTGAGAGTGTGGTGATAAAATTATTAATCATTAGGATTTGAAAGGCCAGGCTAAGAGATTTATTGTGATTAAGAAACTGTTCTCCGCCAAATGATTGTGGAGACCCAACCTGTACGCAGGTGCAGAAAAAAACAACCAACAAAATTACGCAATGCCATGAAATGCTGTATATGCATTGAGGGAAATGACAACTCCCAGACTGGATGCAGTCAACAGGTATACTGTGGCCAAAAGAAATGAAGGATACTGTTTGCATATTTGTCAAGGGTCTTCTATTACAACACAAGTGCAACAGTGATAACATTATAGCCTAGTGTAATACTGCTATGAAATCCCAATTCTTCCTGGTGATTGAAGGAAGAGTGTCTGGGCGCTGTGCAAAGCGCTGTGCAAACTGCTCCAAAGCACAGTACCTGGACTGGATGCAAGCTGTAGCACAGATGTCTATGAACTTCTCCAGAAATGAATGCAGATAACATCACTTTAGTGAGGTGTAATATAATATTTGTATACGGTATTGTTTTTGACCACTAGCCAAGTGAATGTGGACAGCAAACAACAGCAGCTTTGTGTCAGAGCACAGTGACCACCTGCTCGAACAGACACAAAGTCCATCTCATCTCCCCTCTTTTCTGCAGTAGTGACAGATCCTGGCTGCATTGGAAAAGTGATGGGCAGAGGTTAGGGGCAGACACTGTGCTGCCTTCAGGGTCAGTCTCACCCTGACACTGGGAAATAAGAGGTTGCCTTAAGGTCTGAAGAATGAGACTGAATATGCAGACCACTCTGCCCTTGGCATTGATTATTAATAGCTCTGGATATACTTTATAGCCTTACTATTGCCAACACTTTTTATTTTAATGCAGACAATATCACACTTCTACACAGCAGCACACTTCTCTCCCTTTTGCTCCACACTGAACAAACTCCGTACAGTAACATCAGGACTCTGTGACACATCACTGTGCTAGGCTGGCTGCCAAGAGCCCAAGGGCGTGAAAAGTGATGGTAAAAAAGAACCAAAACAGAAAAGACAAGTTAAACATTCTCCCAACCATGGAGAAGGGAGGATTCCCTGACAGAGTGGGAAGGTTTCTCCTGTAGGTGCTGCACCTTGGGGCAGCTCACATAGCACTTCCCGCAGCCCTCTGTCTCTGTCTGTTCCATCGCGTTAGGATTTGGCAAGCACCCGAGCTGCATTATGTGGTGTTAAAAGAGGTTGACACATCCTTTGGCTGAGACATCTCTCCCAAATGAGTCTTCCCTGCTCAGCCTAAAGAAGAGGAAGCACCAGGCTGTTCCCCCATGTCTTGCTGCTAATAGCACGGCCCCACAGACCACCTAGCAGGTCCTTCCTCATGCAGACAGCCGGCTGTGAGATATTTGCCTTAGTATCCCACTTATCTAAAGCAACCACAGCATAGAGATGTTCCCAGGAGAAAAATAAATGACCGCAGCTGTAATCACAGCCTTGCCCTTGGTTTTACCTACTTCTGGCTGAATGCATTGACTTATACTTGTCACAGAGCAGTGAAGTGGAGCAGAGATGTAGGAATCACCTCGCAGATTTCCTCTTGTCCTGCAGGCTACCCTCATGCATCCTCAGCATTTGGAGGGTCCTGTGCATTTCAGCCCTCAGAACTGGAATGCTGTTGTCTGTACCAGCATATTCTGTCCTCATTGTCTCCATGTAGTGTAATAACACCAGTGCTGACAATGGTTTATTAGCTGATTTATAGGGGTAAATCAGGGGTAAATTGAGACCTCCTTTAGAAAGCCTCCAATTCACAATGCCAAGATATGCTGAACACAAAAACTCATGTGGGGGAAGAGAAAGGATCAGAACAATACTGACACTGTGTGGAGCAAGGTTATATATGCAATCACGCAATCTCAGGAGGTCTGTGCAGAAAGCACAGCATGCAGTGTGGTGGAGTGAGAAGTAGCACTATCAGCTGTTGTGTTGGCTCAGAAACATGTAAATATTTCTGGGGAAGAAAAAAAAAAAAAAAAAAAAAAAAAAAAAAAGTAAAATGTCATTCTCTGTTGGAAAGAGGGAGAATTTAAGGTGGAATTCTGCTAGTTCCAAACTCAGTTTTCCAGTTTTGGCTTTACTCTCAAGAAAGAAAACAGAAGAGATAGTTGAAAGAGAGGAAAAAACACATGTTGGTTTTGCTTGGACTGCTATTTTTAAAAAAACAACTCTTTTACCATTTCTAGAAATCCTGTCTGTTTTCAGTATTAACAAACACACTGTATTTATTAACTGTTTAAAACACATGTATTAATTCATTTTTATAAATGTTTGTATACATATGTGTGTCTACACATGAAACTAGAAAGAACCAGAATTTAGCCTGGAAGGCTTTTGGTTAAAAAGGCGGAAGAGTGGGACACCAAATGCCACAGTCTGGTCAATGTGCCCTCACTTTGTGCTATTAACAGCCACAGGTGTTAAAGCGAGGTACCAGTTGTACAGAAAGGCTGACATCAGTGCTGGGCTAGTTTGTAACCTTTAATTTCGTGTTTCGTGAAGATTTCCATGTCTAAGACTGTACTGTGCTGGAAAAAAATATTCTCAGAAAATTTCAGCTTGCTAGAGGTAATGGAAAAACAGACGTATTCATGTGAAGAGATTCTTGTGTCTTCTTGCCTGGAAGCTGAGATAAGCTTTGTGGCTATGTGCAGGTCATAGAGTAGAGAGGGTCCGAGGCTTAGGAGCTGCTGGAAATTCCTGCGGGTCTCTTGCCCTGTGCCTTCTTCCCTTGGAAACTGGAGCACATAACAGCATGCATCTGTTCTTCACCTTAATTTGTAGCTGGAAGATGGGAGATGCATGTGCCTGGATCCAGGACTCGAGAAACACTCTTTGTCCCACATAGACTGTGCTGCTTTTCTGCAACTAATTTTATGCCCTCCGCATGGGGAAAAGAATAACAGCCACATGGGGAGAAGTTAGCAGACTTGGAGATAAATTCCTCAGGCCCACTCAGGAGGTGGATGTCTGCTCTGCTGGAGCAGGGGAAGGGGTGGGTCATCGCCCCGGCAGCACGACTTCAAGCAGCCGCGTGTGCAACAAAGCGAGTGGAGCGGCCACACATCACTCACAATGGCAGTCTGTGCAGCCCTGGCAGGATCTTTTTTATACAATAAAATGCTTGCTTCAGCCAAATGCAAACGAGCAGTTTGTACACATTCTGAAGAGGAAGCCTTTGTCTCAGAGATGAACAGGTTATAAAGCTCTAGAATTTGTAAATGTTTGCTTGATGCTTCAGCTCAGCCAATCCGCATTAAAAACAAACAAACAAACAAAAAAAAACACCTCAGCACTAAAATACTTTAAAGTACAGTTCTCCACAAAACTAGCCATAGGGAGCACGGGACACATCAAACTGAAAGGGCTTTTAGATGGGACACATCAAGCCAAAAGGCTCTTTGGATTGCCCCCAGGTGCACCCTCTCTCAAACCAACTTGCACACCCACTCTCAAGGCACGCAGGGCCATTTGGCCAAAGAAATGTTTGCAGGTATCTCTACAGCCCCACCTGTAGAGAGGCTCAATGTAGAAACAGGAGAGCTCTGCAGCTGTGCAGGATGAAACCCAGTTGCCCTCAGCCAGGTGAGGAGCTGGGGGCAGGTGCTGCCCACCTTGGCCCTGCCCAGTGCTGTTATGCTCCCCGGCACCTGACATTTAGCTCAGCAGCAGACATCCTGGCCAGTTCTTCCCTGTGTAATAGACACAGATGTCTCTGTTTCTGACCCTGACATACGCACAGCATTTGCTGCGTCACTGGCTGTGTTACACCACAAGGCAATACTTTGCAGCTGGAGTATTTTCTTTTTCTCACAGGCTTGCAGACAGAGGGTGCAAAGGAGCAGCAGATCATACACAGCAGGTTTCTCAGCCCACAGGACATTCCTTTGAAAGCCCAATAGCTGTACACTGTATTTCTAATTTCAGCTGCAGTGATTTAAAAGGCATGAAGATTGTTCTCCCCTGAAGTTGTCGGGATGCCAGGCATCACCTCGTGGGACATGCTTTTGGTGTAAACTCTGCCAGGGTTTATGAGGAATCTTTGCAGAGCAGAGGAAAACATGCTGGAGCCACGGGTTCTGACTGGCAGTGGGGTTGGTACTTCAGAGTGAATCCTTCCACTCACATAATCTTCTGTACGAAGCAAGGAAGAAAGAAGAAAGAAGGAAGGGAAGCCACTCACAGAATAATTTCCCATATGTTTCAATTAAATATTAATTACTTATAGCTTTTCTGGCATTGGTTCTGCGTCCAAGAGAGAATGTGTTTCTCGAAGTGTCTCCATGACCCGTTGCAGCCTGGTGTTGCAGTGGCTCTGCGCTGGGTGCTGCAGCTCTAGCGGTGTTTGGAGGTGAGGGCTGCGGTTGCTGCATAGGCACATTTGGCCTGGGCTGGTGGAGAGGCTGCGTGTGCTGTTGCAGAGGAGCACACTGCCTGCCACTGTTGGGCTATTAGTATGGAAATGAGGCATGTGTGTGACAGGTGGCCTTACAACCAACACAATTAACTTTCTCCATTAGCTGACGCACTGACAAAACAGATGCAGCATCAATAAGCACCAAAAAACCCACAAACACTGAATAGGAATGACACGTTGCACACCCCTATTATTTATAAGGAGGAACAGCATAATTTCTTTGGGACACAGTGGCAAGTAGAAGGCAGTCGGGTTATTTCCTTACCTGATTATGATGTTTGCTCTCTAATAACCACGATTTCAATCTTTCATTTTATCTGAATATCGCTGCAGAGCTATCACAGCTCTGGGCGATACCCAGCAACCCCGAGGTTTGTCCCAGCTGTGGGAGGGGAGCACCCAGCCCCTCTCCGTGATTCCAATTGCCTGAGTCAGCTGAGCAGAGGCAGAGCACCAGGCCCATGTGGGACAGAGCTGCTTTTGAGCCCCACTGCTGGGAGTGGGGTGAGGATCAGTGGCTGGAGCAGCTGCTCTTATCCCAGTGTGAGTTAAGAGGGCTTGGCCAAAAACATTGGGATGGGGAAGAGCCCTTGGCACCTTAGAATCATAGAATTGCTCAGGTTGGAAAAGACCTTAAAGGTCATCAAGTCAACTGCAACCTAACCACTGTACCTTAACTCTAACAACCCACCACTAAATCATGTCCCTGAGCACCACATCCAAACCTTCATCAAAGGAGCAAGGCACACTGGCTCTAAAGAGGACTGGCAGTTTAAATATTGGTTGCTCATAGGAAGAAATGGAGAAGAGGTTTAGATGGTTTGGGTTTTCAGTTCCTTGGCTTTTTTTCCTGCCAGGCAGCTACTCCTGACAACATGTGCAAATCATGCTGGGGATTTGAATAAGAGCAGCAACTTGACTTGTCTGAAATGCTGCACTGTAGTGTTGTAACAAAAAATGTGCATAACAGCCTCCTTGCATCAGCTGATGCCTGGTGAAATATTTACAGATTCACTGAGTAACATCCTTTGCATGCGTGATCTCTCATCACTCCCTAGCTTTGATGCTCTAGACCAGTGTTTTCTCAGGTTAAAGCTGTTAAAGATCCCATCTTATGTTCTCCCAGTAGAAAAATGTTCTGGAACAGAGCATCTAGCAGCCTGCTGATGTATGGCACATAGCTCCAGTTGAGGCAGTGTGCAAGGAGATGAAGCACCCGGCCTACAAACCCACCCAGCACGGTCCTGTATGAATGCATCTGTGGTCTACTGGCCTGGGCAGGAGTCAGCACTGCATGGGATGTGCTGGCTTTAGGGTGAGCCGCTGGCTATTAATGAGAACAACTGAAATTTTGTGTGAAATCTGGACTTAGAATCTGTTTTCTGGCTACATTTTACAGGTGCAGCCTCGGTGATAGGAGGATTTTTCCTGACAAGACTGATGGCAGCAGGGTCTGCACTAAGCTCACGGCAGAAAGCATAAAATTTTACTTAGGAAGAAGTAACTGTCTTTCCATAATAATTACATGAGCTGTTAATTTTATTATTTTGTGTGGTACCCTGGGATGTGTGCCATGAAAGACCCCGCTATTAAAGCATAGCCTAATTGACTGAATTATGGGACAGTCCAAGGCACACAAACCTACTAATCAAATTAGATGCCCTTAGTTACACATCTCCCTCTCCCTTCAATGCAAAGCCCATTTCCAGCTGTGGTGTGCAGGTGCCTGGACTATTTGGCTATGTTGTAATGACTCTAATGTCAATAAATGCTGCCTGGTCCTTCTGTTCTTGCACCAACTCACCCATGTGACCCACTAATATCTCTTAACAGGTAAGTGATAAGGAGGTGGCCTGAATGGTGGATTATGGATACCAGCGTGACATGGTACAAAGATGGCTTAATGAGAAATTCCCATTTTACCACCTCTGTGATGAAGGAATTGCATCCAGGTGATTGACAGAAGGCTGTTTCTCAGCTCAGAACTCTTTCACCCGTGGCTGTGACCTGGATGCGAGCACAACATGAATTTCATGTTTGTTCCTGTTTCCGCTCACTGACAAGCACAATATGAAAGACCTCATGGTGGAGAGGAGCTTCCTCTGGTGGGACTTACCGGTGTTACAGGTGTGATTTATTTTTGGACATGCTACAAGCAAGCATTTTTAGAAGGAAAGGAGGATTTTCAGAAAGTTGTCCGAAATAAAGAGAGCTTTATTTCTTTTTGCCTTTAACTGTGTAAGCAAATAGCCACTTGTTAACATGCATATGTGGAAACATCCATTTTAGTAAATTTTCTTAGCAAAAAGGAGAAGTGATCAGGTCAGAATTAAAAAGATATTCAGCACTACTTGGATATAAATAATTGTTCTCATATGTTCCCATATCTAGAATCATAACATTTTTCTTAAAAGCTCTCTTTGTTTGCTTGCCTTTCTTCATTCCAACAGTATTCTTTGGTCTGACTTTGTTAAAAATGAGCAAAACTTACTGCACAGTTATAATGCTAAGTCAGCAGAAAACTGGGGATATGAGTGGGTTTGTGAATGTATATATCAATCTTCTGTTGTACATATCCATATATCTGTAACTGGTATTTTCCCATTTAAAAATACAAAGTCAGATGTACATATATATATATTTTGCATCAAAACCAAAAATCATTGCCCTGGCTGTTTAGTTGATTACGTAGTAAATGACAAGTTCTTAGCATGACTTTAGAAACTGCTACTAAAGCAATCTATTTCTGAAGAGGAAATCAGATGATTATCCAAAAGAAGAATATTTTCTACAGATAGTTGTGACAAATTGAT
Organism: Lagopus leucura; assembly: GCF_019238085.1. Lineage (NCBI taxonomy): Eukaryota > Metazoa > Chordata > Aves > Galliformes > Phasianidae > Lagopus > Lagopus leucura. Next base: position 49,298,354 of record NW_024962252.1, on the reverse strand, counting down.
TCTAAGTGGAGAGTTATTAGAAGGCAGATGGAAGATTTCTGCCAGTCCCATTCTTCTCCTCCTTTGACACTTGCTTAGTTTTGTGTGTGTTTTTCCCCCCATCCATCAGTAAGAGAAAGAAGAGGTATCAGAATCCTAGACTACAACAAGAGGAAAAAAAGACACTGAGAAATACTAGATAATCTTTTAAAATCTCAACAGGGAAATGCTTCCCTGCAGGTGCACTTCAGTGGGCATACACAGAGTAGGTAGATTGACATAGGCCTAAAGGGGACAGAGGGACTTCTGGAGAAGCAGTTGGCAACCAGACGGGATGCCCTGAAGCCACATAAATGGATTAAGTGCTTATTTGTAGGGAACTGCATTGCAGCCTCCAGTCAGTGCTAAAGTCCTGAGATTGTGAGAATTAGGGCTGCAAATCTTGATCTTAAGCCATTAACATTAACTATGGAGCCCGCTGTTGACAGACAAGTCAAACAGTGAGGCTGAATCATAGCAAATATCTTTACGATAAAAGCTCTAGGCGATTTTTCCAGTGTAAGAAGAAATGGATGGAAATAAATAGCAGGTAAATCTCTTTTCCTAATAGTGAAGTGAGACCTCGTCAATATGTATTTAATCTGTGGAACTATTTGTTACAGGATGGTGTGGTGCCAAAATTTTACTGAAGTAAAGAAAGTCACTAAGGAGGAAACCATACAAGGAAACACAAGAAAATCACAGTTGTTAATAACCTACTGCTGTATAGAAGTGCACACAGGAAGAAATACTGCAATTCTGTTCTTTGTCCCTTCTTTAAACACTAGATCTTGGTGAATCTTGGAGATGTTTATTGATGTAGATAGGTCTTGCTTCTGACCTTAGATGCTCATAATTATGCTTTCAAGTTGCCTTTCACAGTGCTTGGGTCATAATAAGTGCACAGTGTTTGAGGTTTGCATCTAATTCAGGATACATTTGAGGAAAGAAGAAGAAAATGGAGTCTGCGATTCACTTACGTGAGTTCATAACCCTTATGTCAATCAAACAACTCCTCCACTATAGACAGAGTGATGAATGCAGATGCTCTTAAAGTTCCATTTCTTTCAGTCAATCAATCAATGAAAGTTGCATTAAGTTACAACCATGAATTACTTGTAACTATGGAATCAGAAAGATTTCAGATGAGGTGATCATTTAACTTCAGTTATGGTGTTGTCTTTGGAAATAACTGCATGGGGAAGAAGCCAAAATACTTGCTCCTCTTTCATTTTAAGATTGTGCAATCTTTTATTCTTTATGCATATACATATATATATATTCCTATTTTATATAATATATGTATTATATTTGCATGTGATTGTAGGTTAAATATATATTTGATTTTACATGTATATGTTACATTTAAAGATTACAAAATCAAAAGATTACAAGATTATAAAATGTACTCTACTAAAGTTCTTTTAGGTACTGCAATATAAGGTTTGGATAGGAAGGGCTAGAAAAGATTCATGTAATGGTAGAAAGGGGAGGTATCATCTATGCTGCTTTCCTTACAGATAATTTGTATGAATGTGCAATAGCTGAAAAATTGGTGAGTCTGGACTTCCAATTTAACACTGATAAAAAGCCTACTGAAGTCATCTGAGATTTGACTAAGCCCAGTTGTATGAGGAGCACTTGCTGGTTTGGGACAAAAACAGTTCAGAGCCTTTTTCTAGCATGAACATGAAGGAAAGCTTTTGTTCCATTTCCAGCTTCTACTTCCTCTTCTCTCAGTATTTATGTCCTCCCTGTGACTATGGGACAGTATCTCAGATTTACAGTACCTACAACTGAGCTATAAAACACAAATGTCTGTGCATGTCGAGTAGCTGAGGCTTTCTTTTCTGTCACGCAAAATAAAAGCTTGCTTAAACTTGGGAAGCGAAAGGAAGTAAATGGAACTAATGGGAAAGGTGCATCAGTGTGACCTAACTCCATTGGTTTAACAAGGCTAAAAATGCATGACTCAATTACACAAGAGTTAGCTAATGAGGAATGGGGAATATGTTACAGTTTAAAACAAATGGCTACTAAATGAATTGGGTACTGCCTTTCAAATCCATGCCATTCAACAAAAACCTGGCAAGACATTTTCTTCACAGGATATGAATCATCCGAAATAAAAAAAGCAAGACTAGGGCCACCTACATTCAGAGTTTGTACAGTATGACCTTAAGGCCCAACATCTACCAGAAGTTGAGTAGCAAAAGGCCAAGCTCCAAAGAATAAAAGGGCTTACATCAGTATTAAATAATTCTCTCTTAGAGATGCAAATTTCTAATTAGTTACTGTGGTAACTGTAGAGGCCTGGAAGTAAGCCCTGCACAATGAGAATGAGAGTTTACTTTTTTGATTTACTGCAGGGCTGCAGTAGTTGAGGGAGGGCTGAGAGGGGGAAATAAATTCATTGCTTTTAACATGACAACAGAATAAAGTGCAGCAGAAGAAGTGACTTTGTTTTGTGTGCTGCTGTGGCTGCTGCTGCTGTGGCAGATCCCAGAGGAGCTTTTTGTGACTCAGTCTCACTTAAAATGTCTCACAAGGAAGTGTAAAATGCTTTGTTTATAAACAAGTGACTTTCTCAATGTCCTCACTTGTTGCATCCCTACACAGCTCTGGGAGGGGGCTTCTCAGGGCTGGCAGGAGCCGAGGTGCCATCTGTTAGGTGACCAAACAGAGGTATCGCAATTTCAATGTGTAATGTTTCTGGGAATCTAGGTGCCCTAACCCAGCTTATGCTGAGCAACAGAATTTTCTTGTTGAAACTCTCAGGACTTTATAAATACAGAATAGAAATCACTTGAGTAGCATTTGACGTTGTTTTCTTTTTTCTTTTTTCTTTTTTTTTCCTTTACATTTAATTATCTAGTTTACATCTGTAGCATGATTTCACATATATAGGCATGTAGGAATGTGTGGCCTCATCTTGCGTTACCTGGAATTAAGAGGAAGCCAGTGACCTACTTCCCACACCCCTCTCCCATTACTGTCTAACTATCAGAACTGTAGTTGCTCCATTCCTCACAAGTTGAGGCAACACACACCTTCAGTTCAGGGTAGTGCATATTACTATGGAGCAGAAGCAAGTCCAGAAAGAAAATTAACAAATAGACTTCTTTATGCACTGATGGCAGTACTTGTTACATCAACAGGAGCCAACTAAAACTGTGTGAAATGATTTAGATATGCTCTGTATCTGAAATAAGCAACCCTGATCTGTGTTCAGTGGTTCAGCTCAGGGCTAGCTTGAACAGGGAACTGAGAATACAGCTAAATAAATATAATATAGGAAAGGCAAGCAAAAAATGTTTGTATTGTAATTCCTATATAATACAGTTTATTCCCTTCATGATCTGCTGTCTTCCTGCTTCTGATTTAAAAGAACTCACGTCTGCTCGCCTGAAGAGCTTGGGCTGGAGGCGGATACAAAGCATCGCTGGAGTGCCAATCCAGCTCCTCACATTCCTGCTCCTTGTCTGCAGTGTCCTGGGAATTCAGAGCAGTGACTGCGCTCATCTCAGATGCTTATAGACCAGCAATGAAATGTCGACATTGCTAACAATTTTGTTTGGAGGAGAAAAGAGAGGGAGGAGCACAAACTGACATGACTTGCCTCTTATTTTGCTTGCAGTTGTTAAGAGACACACTATTTCTTTTCAGCTCTGGCCAAGGAAATCCACCTGTCTTAGCCAGCCACCAGCAGTGGGTACTTTGCCATCTGAGCAAGGAGATGTCAGGAGGAAAGAGACTGAAAGCACTGGTCTGCTTGATAGATGGACCACAGCCAAAACAAATAATTGGTGCATTGCTGCTCTGTAGTAGCTGCAGAAGGCTGGTTTGGTGTGATTCAGCATAGGCAAAAATACTGGCTCAGGCAGTGTGGGGAAAGCATTCTTCCTTCTTGCAGGTCACACACTAGTGGCTCTAAATTAATTGCAATTTGACTGTGCTCTTGTGTTGGCTCTACTTTCATCATGATAATGCCCCAGAAGTTTCTAAAACAAGATACTAATAATGCTGAAATAATAGGAAGCTGCCGTTTTAATTCCAAATATTTTTTCAGAAAATAAAAGCACAGAGAAAGGAAAACAGAAAACAATTGCATCTCTGATTTTACCATGGGAAACCAAGACAAGCAAAAAAAACTTTAAATTGATTGATAGCATTTTTATAAGCGTGATTTAAGATCGGCAGAATTTCAGGATGAACAGCCTGAACTATGGCTGCTAAGAGCTCTCATTACGAAACCCATCTCAGAGGCCAGTTTATTATGCACAGTTCTCTATAGCCTCCTTACCTTTGTAACTAGTGCCAGAGTGGAATTTGCCCAGATGCTCCTTCAGTATTTTGAACAAGATCTGTGCTGGGCACAATCTTCTCCCATCTCATTATCATATCCTGGCTATATTCAATCCTTTCATCAGCTCTTATCAGAGACATTAGCAGTCCAACTCCTTCTCTGAATGGTGCATGTAGCCGATCACACAGGGCACAGAGAACACCCTTCTATAGGTTTGAGTTACCAGTCATTATGAAGACATTTTTGGAATAGCCCTTTGTAAAGCTTCCTGCCATTTTCAGCTTTCCCCTGCCCCTCAGAGTGGCACCCAGAACTGTCCTTCATTTCCTTTTGATTGCTGCCAGGGAATAAACATTTTTAGTGCACTTTTTTTTGTTTGCTCCTTCTGTACCAAGTACTTTCTCTACTACTTTGCCTACTTTCCTATTAGACATTTATTCTTACTTGCATTTTCGTTCTAGCAAAATACTGAGCAGGTCACACAGCCTCGTCCAGAGGGAACTTAACAAGTAGGGATCACCATTTGGATTCCAAAAATGAAAATTCAGCTTTGAGAAATCTTTAAGGATAAAAAGGTTGGGACAAATCTGCAAAGAAATGCTTGTCTGCATTCTTTGGATCCTTCCAAGGACTTTGAAAAGCTGGCTTCAATTGAGATGTGCTGACAACTGCTCAGTTCGAATGTAATGATATTCCCAGGAAATGATTCCATCAAACCATCATAGATCAAATCATCATAGGTGATTGAGCCACACAGTTCTTATCTCCTTATGGACCTTCCTGATGACTTTCTCCAGGCATCTGTCCTTTACATAAGAAGCTCGTGGTTCAGATTATACTAAACTCACACTAATTGAGCACCATATGAAAAAGGGATTTTTGCCTTCCTTAGCTTATAGTAAAATGGCAATCTTAGCTGGCACACAAACTGCCCCTGAGTAAGAAATTTTAGTATTCATTTATTGTTTTGTTTGATAGAAATAAGAATAGATGCACTGTTCAAAATACACTTGCATTCTGGTCTAGTATTGGTCTAGTATTGAATGGGGAGGTTGGTGGCCCTGCATGTGTCAGGGGGGTTGGAGATTCATGATCCTTAAGGTCCCTTCCAACACTGGCCATTCTGTCATTCTGTGATTCTGCATTCCAAATGCAAAAGAAATTAATAAACTCTTGACATAAATTCTATCGTATAAACTATTAGTCAATAATCAGTTTAAAATACTCCATCAAAAGACTTTTTTTTATCCTATTCTCCTGATTTAGCTGCATTGACATCTTTCCAGAGTTTATTCAGAGTTCGACATTCAAATTCAGAACATTTCTGGTGGTGTGAAAGAAAATCTCTGACTAGTAGATCTGCTTCCTCAAAAGCTGGAGCTCCCAAAGCACTCAAATCCTCAGCAGCTCATTTGGATGACTGGCTGAGTGCCAGAAAGCCTTGCTATCTTTAGCTTTCATCTTCTTCTAGTTTCTTTCCAGAATTTCGGGATTCAGGTACATAGCCTGTCCATCAGATGGATTACCTAGGAGCCGGGATTTAATTCCCTTTTGTTTTCTATTGGAGCAAAACCTAGATATGAAACTCCCCATGAAATGAGGTTACTTTTCTCTGACAGGTTCTGCTCCAAAAAACTTGGCAATATGATTTTCCAAGGCATATATGAACTTTGGGAAATATATCTTTGAATTCTTCCTAGACTGATATGAGAAATAGCTTATTGAATCATTTCTACTGAGAAATTAAAGGGAAATGGAAGAAAGAGATAAGGAAGGAATATAAGTAAAACTCCAGGGTCATGACCTGACAAGTTAAAATTAAGTCTGCTTTCTAAAAATGAGTTGAGGAGATTTTATTTGAAAAACATCCTGAAAGTGTTGCAAACCTGCAGGCTTGAAGAGGTGGAGGTGGTGTGGATGCAAGAAGAGAGGATCGTTCCTCTCACAATGCTAATGGCTTTACTACAACTGTAGAGTGTGATTAAGAATAAAACAACATTTCAATCCGTTTTCCTAAGGAACCTTTGCTTAACGAACAGAAAAAAAATAAATAAACCAAGACAGTAAAACTCTGAGGAAACAAAGGAGGGGAACTGCCAGCCTGTGAAGTCCTAATGCTCATTATATCTGGTGCATGTTTAGCTTGTAAGAAGGGCTTGGGGAGGAAAGTAATTTAAGCAAACCAACCTGGGCTGTCTTTTCATTCTTTGTCATGCACTGCTGTTGTTACCTTTAGAAATCCAGCAGCGGGGCTGGTTGTGTCCTGTTTTAGTGCCCTTCGTAAAGCATTCCCTTTTCACCAGCTCCAATGGCCCCATTGGAGTGGCCATGACAATGGATGTTCATTTTACCGCTATAAAAGGGTTTAATGATTAAAAGGCCGCACCATTGCACTCAGCCACAAAACTCATTCTTCCACTTCTGTGGAGCCCTTTGATTCAAAATGTTCTTTTGACAGGATCAAGAGTGGTTTTCATTCTGTCGGGCAGCAGAAACATCTGCATTTTTATCCTCTGCCTCCTCCTCAGTGCACATAGTTAATGTGTAATTAATGAAACATCCCTTCTCGGAGTGGCACACAATCAGTGTAGGTCTCCCACCAACCTCGCTCCAGCTCCAGTAAAGCAGGTTTGCTTTTATATCCTTGTACTCTCATTCAGAAGTAGTAATAAACCCAGTTCCAGGCTTATCTAGCCAGCTTACATCTTAATCTTTCTTTTTTTTCCCCCCTCTCTCTCTGTCTCCTCAGGGAAAAGGGATGAAAAAAAGAATGACTTCTCTTTCTTTTGGGTTATCCGAGCACATTGGGAGGGGGAAACCAAACACACCGCAACATTCAAAGCAAAACAGAAAGAACAAGGGGTCCAGGGAAAAAGTCCCCTCCTCCCTCCTTTCTCTGGAAAAAAAAAATAAAATAAAGATCTTCATGAGTAGTCAAGCAAGCTGAAAAGGCAGTTGCACAAGAAGGATTTCTAAGCCCTATAGGGTAGAACTCTCCTTAGCTCAAGACATGAAATCCAGCCCATAGGATGTCTAGAAAAGCACTATGTCCTCCCACACAAGAGTAGCCTCTTCACGTATCCTTCCATTCACAGTTTGGAAGGCCAGGACTGTGCTTGAGCGCTCTGGCATTAATGCCCTAACAATTGTCAAGGCTAAGGCTGCATATTTCATAGGGACTGTTGAATGTTTCACCATTTTATTTACTTACATAAGCTTTAGTAAGTGTACAATATTTACAGGAAGATGCAAGAAAGTTGACAGAGCCGTGGCCTCATCCAGTTTCTTTATTAAGCTTTGTTTTCAGAGCAGCTATGTAGAATAGTGGAGGAATGTACTTCTGAATTAGCTCACTTCTAATGACCTGTCAATCTAAGCAGATTCAGTTGGATTACACCCTACAAGCAGCACTCAGGTAAATTCTCAGAGCCACACTTATGCAGCAGTTCTAGGAAGTAATGCACTGAGTGAACTGCCATCAAGGGTTTCCTATACAGAAATACAAGACAGTGCTAAGATAAGTAGCAGACAAAAAAGAGAAATGTTTGGGCCCATTTGGCCCCCATGTCCACCCGCAGTGATGGAACCTGGAATCCCTGTGAAGTCCAGGATTTGTAAGCCACACAGGAGGCTTTTAAGTTTGTCTGAGTGTGGAGCTGTGACAACTGTGATGTCCTTCAGCATCACATGGCTGTAACAGAGGAAGAGGAGAACTTTCTGCCCTCAAGAATTTCTTTTCAGGCCAGTAGTAAAGCTGCAGCTGTAATGTGGAGAATGTAGTGTCAAAGAAAGTTTATTGGCTGCCTAGGAAAATCATCCATAAATGAAGTCTGATTTGTCCCAAGCTACTTAAAAATTCAGGACAAATTTGGAAGTAGACATATCTGGAAAAAAGTTCAGAGGTTAAGTCACAACACTCCCTTTTCCCTCTGTCCTCCGGCAGGAGATAGCCTCTTGTCTAAGGATCCTGCCTAGCCAGAGGTGGTGGAAGCTACAGGTCCTTCTTTCTTTTGAGACTTGCCATTCCTGTGCTTCCCAGTTTTTAGGACCATGCCCTAGTCATCCAGCTCCACTCTCTCTATAAGAAATTTACTTTCCATCTGTGAGCATCAAAAAAACCTAAATGAACAACACTCATAGCTAAAATCTGTACACACTGAAGGGGTTCAAGTTCCTTTTGGAATTAGCTCTGTTGGAAGCTTCCCCCTTCATGCAAGTGAGAAAGAAAGGAGATTCCTTCCCAGATGCCCTCCTGTGAGCCTTTTTACTTTCCCAGTTTCAAAGAGTTCAAAATGATTGCACAAAGCATCACCTGATTTCCTACAGTAACAGTCCAACAAAGGATGCAGTTGTAAAGATGTAATGCTGCAAATATTTCTTATCTTCTGTAGAATCACAGCTAGAAGGAAGACCTGCCTATGAAAAACCAAAGAACTGATAAAAAGGAGCTGGTATTAAAATGCCCACTCAGTATGATATTCAACAGACACAGAGCAATTTTCACTTGTGCCAGTCCAGCTCTGAGAAGCCAAGGAGATCAGTAGAATTATTCCATATTTCCTTCCACATTTGCAGAAAAAATTTGTTTCAAGACAGGTATTTTAACAAGCCTTTATTTCAGTTAGCTGGCTTTTGTCTACAAATAGCATGAATCAAGCTTTGGAGCAGGGCAAGGGGAAAGAACATCTTGCACCATGATTCTTTGGGCCAAATTCAACATGTACAGCTCCCACTGAGACTGAAATACAGGCAACATTTGTTTCCAGACAACAAAGAGTTTGTCTGTTGTTATTGAAACAGAAAAAGTCATGAGCTTTCGAGCATTATTCCACTGGTCAGGCTTGCTAGCTCAACTTGTGTCTGGAGATGAGAAATAATTCCATTGAATAATGTATTTTCTATTTCCAAAATTATGTATGTTGCAACCAAGACATAGAAGATAGTGGACTCAGGAAAATAGGTATATTCACTTTGGTTAACTTTGCTGAGCAATGTTGGCTGCAGTTGTGTTTAAATCATCAGCTTCCTACTCCTTATAAAAGAAGCATGTCCTTCTGATCCCATGCCATGGGAATGTTGGTGAGTCCTGGGACAGTTATTGCTCTCAGAGATCTGTGGTGAGATATATTTGAGTTCTGGCCAGGGACTGGAAAGTCCAGAGCAGCTTACCAGATTGCTCAGAGAAAAGGGGCTTCAAAAAGAACTTTTTATTCTTCATTCTGAAGTGTGAGTACAGAAAGGGTAAAGTGTTTGCTGTTGGGATTAGTCTCCTGCTGCGTTAGCCACATATGAACACACTGAAAATTGGAAGCATGCAAGGGGAAACCCCTCAGTTTGCTGCACCACAGCTAAACCCAGGGTAGATTTGCAAGCACCAGAGCAGAAGGTTGTGTGAACCATATTATTGTCTCCTAGCCCGGAAAGGAAACAAAGCAAAATCACATTGAAAGGAATGGAAACCAAAGATCGTGCAGAATGGAAAATATTCCCCATTTCAAGTCACAGAAGAAAACCTTTAATACTATGGAGGGACTGCTTAAAGAAACTTATTGCTCAAGTATATATGCAGTGAATTAGAAATTTGTGCTGTAAGGAAAAATGATGATTCAGATTAAAATTATTTTAGAGAAATTTTCAGTTCTATCATGAATTAACAGGTTAAAGATTCCTATCAATTAGACATCAGCTTTCTCCTCAGCTTAGGAAGAACTAGGGACATGCGGCACCAGTCTTTGCTTATGCAGACTATTAGAGCATAACACAAAACTGAAGAGTTGCCCTGCCTAGTATGATCTAGTATAAGGTTTTACCTTGATATCTACCTTCCCTCTTATGTCCTAAGGAGCTTCTCCAGGATCCTGTTGTGTTTCCAGTTCTAAGAGCCAATTTTGACTTCCCAGGGTGTCTGTTTAAGAGAAAGCCATATCCACACAAGGAATGAGATGTTCACCTTTGACCCTGCTACACTGTAGGCTTGGTAACTTTTGCCTCTGTGTTGTTTGCAGTTGCAAGTGAGGGGCCTTAGTTCTTCAGAGCAGGCCTAGGGCAAGTTTTTGCACCACAGAATAGAAGGAATAAAAGTGAACGTGCTTAAAGAAAGTGTGCCTGTGGTAGCTCAAGGTAATGATGAGAAGATAGATAGGGTGAACTAAGCACCTCCTCCACAGACAGAGGTGACTGCAGGGCTATCCAGTTCAGGTGCCAACAGTCTTCCACATGGACCCATGAAATGGAAGCAGTTTGCCTGAGGAAATGAGGATGGCCAAGAGAAACATGACCAGACCCATTAGCAGAAAAGACAGGGAACTGAGTGCTGGGCAGCAAATGGAGCAGCAGCAAGTAGAGAGAAGTGCAAGAGCTGGCCTATTCCCTGTGCCAGCATTGGCAGCAAAAGAAGACAATGCAGCACATTTGGACAGGAGCCTATAAACCAGCTGTGAGAGACACAGTTTCATTGGGGACTAATTTAAGCCCATGTAGAATATGCAGAGAGTCAGGCAAACTTTAGTGACCCACGTTATAATTTTTATCCTGAGCTCTTGATTGAAATGAATCAATGAATGAGAAGAATAACTAATCTGGTTGAAAAATAATCCATAAGTACTTCAAAGGAAAGTATGAAACAATGTACATATTTACAATTCTTAAATAAAAAGTAGCCATGTTACTCAGCACTTCTGCAGGCTTCACTGTATGGTGCTCTCAGAAGCTCAGAGCAAAGCAGGTACATCAGCATTTGGTATCTCTCACTGTATTGGTCTCAATGCAGGACTGCAAGCTCTAAAGCAATCCCAGCTTGCTATCAGATGATCTATTTTATTGTTGTTTTTTTTATTATTTTTAATGTAACGTAGTTTGCTTAATACAAGGCAGATTAAATGCTTTATTTAATCCAGCACAATTGTTTGCTAGATGCAGTCAAACTACTGCACTGCCATGAACTTCCACTGCTTACACTAAGCAATAAAGGTGCAGCAATCTGGTTGTCTGAGTTTTTGTTGTTGTTTCTTTTCTTTTTTTTCTTTTTTTTCTTTTTTTTTTTTTTCTTCAGATCTTACAGACCCTGTAGGAGCAACTGTTGTGCAAGAGCTCAGCGTACAGCTAAAGGTCCAAGATTACCATAAATTTGAAAAGAGAAGCTTGGGAAAGCAGAACATTGGTAGCAAATAAGTTCAGATTTTAAAGTCCTAAAAAAAAAAAAAAAAAAAAGACTACATACATGTTTTCCTGGCATAAAATAACTTGCTTTAAACACTGTGCTTCATTGGTTGCCCTATCCCACTTGAAACGGTTGCAGCTGTGAGTTTTATTTTGCTGCTGTGGGTTTGTAGGCCTGATTTAATCATTCTTCTTTTTGAATATCTAGCTGCTCACATGCTCATTTAAAATGTTGATTGCCTTTCCTTGACGTTTTGGCTTCAGAAACATGCTGTGGAATTTAAATTCATCCCCCTCCCATGCTAATGTTGACATTATTTGTGTGTAAACACATTACATGGGATAGCAGAAATGTAAATGAGATTTCAGTGTTGAGTTGATTTATAAACAGACAGTCTCTTAATTTATTGAAGTCTGCTCTGTGTGGTTTGGACACGATTAGAAGTATATGCTATACATAGGGTACCCTTCTGTAACACGTTCAGAAAGAAGAAATGCAAAATGTATAGCATTACAGAACCAAATGAAGATCTTATTGAGCTTCAAGATGCTTTGAAACATGTAATTGCTAACTTAACTCTGCCTGTGAACTTGTCCTCATTAACTCCATAATTAGCAAGATCTTGTTTGATCTTGGAGTTCATTAGACATTGCAGCTGGAAGATTGTTTCAGTTTTAGCACATCAGAATAGACAATTAAAGTGATAATAGAGAATCAATATCCTTTCCTCGTTTCTTAGATTTTTCCAAGGTTGACATGTGCCTAATTAAACCAGGTTTGAAATAGTGAGAAATTAAAAAGCAATGTTGTCACATTTACTTTGGTTTAACAGGCTATTTGAAAAGACTATGCGAAATATGCCCTGGGACACACTGTCTACCTGCACAATGAGTAAATGGATGGGCTGATTTCAAATTCAGATGCAAACTTAACTGGTGATTTTGTTTACGTTATACTCATGCCCCCATACTGACTAAGCCATATGCAAATCCCCTTCCTACCTTTTATTCTGTGTCCTGATTAAACCTAATAGTTCACATTAGCTTCTGTTCTAATATCAAGAGAAAAATGTTCTGAGTTGTTTATATGGCTCTGAATTTTCCACAAGAAAGCCCAAACTGATGTACTTTATCCTCGAGAATGGCAGTCTGATTCTCCAGTGCATCTCAGGACCTCCAAGTACAGCACGACAGTAAAACTGGCATAGTGCTGAGATTGTCTGCAGCACATGCAATCCTAAATTCACTCCATTATGGGGCTTATTCCTTCTCTGCTTTCCCTGTAGGAAGTAGGCTGGGATTCTCTCAAATAAGTGGTTTCCTAGTAGTTATCACAGCCTGGGAAGCAATGCAAACTACAGCAAATAGTGGTCTCAGAAACTCCATATAGATAAACTTGATTCTACCTTTTGCTCATCCTCCAACTGGCGAGAAATTGACCTGTAATACATTTATCTGTATTATCTGTATCTCCTTCTCCTGTGACAGAGGGAGGCTCTGAGAGCTAACACTGGATGAATATATGGGAAATCTCAGTGAAATTTCCCGTGTAATAAAATGCAATAATATTCTACACAAGATTAACAGGATTCAACATCCTCCTTCTACGTATGTAATCTTGCCTCTATCATTTTCATTAAACAAACACAGCAAACTGAAGATACAAATCATGTCATTGAGAGATAAATGGATAATGAAGGGCCACTGAAGCACTAATCTAACTTATCTTGCATTTGGCTTCTTGAATTTGTGTAGATTGCAACAGCACAAAAAAGTTCCAAATTCACCCAACTGATTTCAGTGGTTCTCCTTTAGCCTACAGGGTGCCACATCTTTTCATTTGAAACCATCTGAATCTAAATCTTTAAAAGACATTAATGCTTCACTGATTTAAAGTGAAACAGACTCTAACTCTTGCCATCTGAGACAGATTATAAAAATAGAGTGAGATCCCTACCTGGTGGGAATCCATCAAAGACAATAAAATGGCAATGAGGTTCCTAGTTTATGAAGTCTGCATATAACACCCTTGTTTTGTAAGAGTACTAGGAAAAAACATTGAACGTTGATGTGCCAAGGTGATGACTGTTCACATAGACAGCAACGTCTTGATGTCCTTCATCATGATGTACTTCAGTGCACATTCTACAGATCTGACCACCAATGAGGACTACTCTAGTGGTAGTAACCTACCCTTTTGGACAGCCAAGGTGCAGGCTAAGGCTGGCCCCTGTACACCTGCATCATCCTACTCTTCAGAACGCTGTCAGGCAAGAGAACTCTTTGACACCTGGAAGGGCATATGAATCCCTTCTAGAAACATTTTTTAATTCTTGTCCCAACTTTGAGCTAGTTGTGTCCCATGTCCTGCATACCTACCGCTCAGAGCAACACAGATTCGCCTTTGCTCAGTGTAAAAATCCACATAGGTAATTACCTCACTTGTACCACTACCAGCTATCAAAATGAATGGGTTGGAGCCATATTGTTTCTTAATGGCTTGTCTTTGCTGGTTAGTCAGAGTGACTAAACAAGCATTTAACTCTTTGCCTTCAGGGACTACACTGAGTCCCCACACACCAAAACTGAACTTTGCCTGCTGCTGCCACAGCACTTCTTACCCAGCAAAGAGCATGGTGACCAGCTTCCCTAATTGAGGGCAGTAGGAAGAAGGAGCCCCGCATGAGCCCAGCACCTCACCAAATGCTCGAGCCCCTCAGCCACTCTTCTGTCTGGGCTGAGAGTCTTGGACCAATGCATGAGCAAAGGTTGTGGGGGAAATAGTGGGAATGGGGCCAGAAGCTGCAGGTGCTGAGGGTCACCATGGTGCCATGTGGGCTGGCCAGTGCTGGGGCACGTGCAAGGCTCAATCAGTCATGCCCTGACATGGCTGACTGGCTTTGGCCTGGGCCATCTCATGGCTTCTGACCAGCCAAGTAGTAAGTGTGCAGCCACACTTTTCTGGAGGGCAAGGGACATCAAGTACACACACAGCAGTAGCTCTCTGCCCAGTGGTCTCAGGGCACCGAAACAGCCTTGGGATCCCTTGCTCCTCCAGCATGGAGAGACAAAATAGCACTAGCAGTATGGAGTGGCCAATTGGCTGCTTCCAGCCAGGGCTGTGAGGAAGTCAGTGGCTAGGCAGGCCTGGGTCACTGGGCAGCCCCTAGTCTGTGCCAGGGGGCAGAGAGAGGCCTCTGGTACCCCCTGGGTCAGGGGCTGCTGGCCTAGGGCTCAGCCTGGTGGGACAGCAGGCTGGGGGGAAGGAAGCACATGTGCAGTCCTCCTGCCAATCTCAGAGGGGACCACACCATCCCACAGCAGTTCTAGAGGTCCAGAGTGTTTGGGGACTGAGGTCCTGGGGCCATGTTAAGGGGCAAAGGGTAGGGTGAAGATTTAAAAATCTTCTCTGACATGCTCCAGCACTGCTGTCAAACTGCAGTACAGGAGCTTCCTGAGCCAGAAGTGGGTGCTCCCATACTCCTCACAGCACTGTCCCCATGGAACCATCCTTCTGTGAATTTTTCTGATCCCTATTTGTATTCAGTGGGAATGAGTTTCAAAGGTTATCCATGTGCTGCACAGGAAGTATTTTCAAAAAATGAAACTAGCTGCCTTACAGGCAAGTCCCTTCTCTTCTCCAGCTGGGAGGAAGTATGATGCAAATCTAAAGTAAGTGAACAAGTGTGTCAGCATACCCTGAGAATTTTCTTTGTTCTGAAGGGCTGGGCCCTGTGAAACCTCCTCCTGTGGCAGCCCATAGGACAGAGCTCGTGCAGAGGCAGTATAGGGCAACAGCTGCAGGCAGGGCAGCATGGCTGAATTGGATGAGATCGTGCATGAAATGTCAGAGGTGTCCCTTCAGTTCCAAGCCTAATAACATTTCCTCACATGAGCTATGTTTCTGTAGCAAGCAGTAAAGTCCACCTAGTTTCACCACAGCTGAGTTAACTAGCATTTCATCACACATAGCAGTACTGTTCCCTGGAATGTTCGCTTTTAATGAAGCAATTTTAGACATTAGGAGGGTTGGCTTAGCAGCTTTCCAAGAAAGCATCTTATTGCTTTATGTGTGAAATGTTAAGGATCTATCCTTCTGTTGTATGGCATTCAGGAGGTCCACATGCTTTAGAAATGGACTGACTTTGGGATGCTCCATACTATCTCTAAACAGCAGGTTAATTTCAGCTGACACTTATTTATGAAAGCACAGAGTCTGCTGAGGTAATAAAAAAGTCAACTCCTAGGGAATATATAGCCTTAGATTTTCTTACCTAACATGGTTTTATCTAGAGATTTATTGAGCAAAATAAAGATTTGGCTGGCAAATAATGTTATCAATTGCTCAGTATTTTAAAATCTTTTGAAAGTAAGTACAAAAAAACAAAAAAACAAACAAACAAAAAAAAACAAAACAAAAAAAAAACCAGATTAATTTTCTTTTACAGTATCTACTGCAGAGTATAAACACACTTTATTCAGTGACCAGCCAAGGCAATGTAAATTAGGCCTCTGATATTTGGGAAATTCACAAGGCTGAATTATATATTTGAATTATATATTCTGAAAATCCATAGGGTTTCTTGGCACCCAGGTGAATGTTCGTTTTATCTAACAGCCTGGCAAACTCTGAGCTGTTGATGCTGAATAGTGACCACATTTTCCTTGTAAAAGACAGAGAAATTTCTCATCTCTGCCCTATTACCTATGTATGATTAGAGACTTTGAGGCTTGAAATCAATTTTCAGAGAGGCTGAGTGGGTAATACAACTGGTAACTTGTAAACTGACTTCTCTGTTGCCTTGTAAAGGTTTTGCAGAGACATCTGCTTACATGGCCTGATTCTCACTTCTGCGTGGAGTAAGAGGGTCTCCCATGACACCAAGAGCTGCGCCTTTGACTGGGGCTGGGATCACAGCTCCCCTCATATCTTTGTGTCCGGGAAAGGACGGAGATGTAGCCCACCATTCCCTAAACAAATCTGCCATTCAGAGCGGCGAGGTGGGGAAATAATGAAGTCAGCACATTAGTGCCTAGCCTGCTGAGCTCATACTGCTGAAAGCTGCCAGTGGGTGAATTTCCCAGCATTTGGAAACTTTGTCTCAGTTCTGTGGGTTTGCTCAAGTGTGCGATGGCTGTTTGCAAGGGAGCTTTCCCGCTGGGTGGGTTTGCTTTCCTCCTGGCAGCTCAGAAAAGGTGAGAGATCTCCTTCATATCTTCCCTGCCCCCACTCCCGCCCCTCACTCACCCCACAAACACAATGCTTTTCCAGCAGGTCCCCTCTGCTAGGGAGCTTTTCCCTCTCCCAACTCCCACACTGGGACATTTTTCCACATTTCCAGGATTAAGGCCACTTTCACTTAGATCTATGTGTGTTGCCTCCACATACAAAGAAGCACTTGGGGACGGGATTAGTAGGATTAGAAGAGATTCACATATGTCCAGTTCAAGCAATTGGTATTCAAAGCTTTACACTTTCAAATGCCACCAAGAGAGAGAAAAGGAGCTGAGAGCTTGCTTTGCATTTCAGCACCTTCCTGAGGGGGACAGTGCTTTTTATGCGGGTTTAGCGCCCTGCTTTGGGGGATGAACACATTCTGCCCCTTTTTTCTCCCGCAGGGTGCAGCGCCAGCACCCCGAGCCACAAACGTTTTTGCTTTGCTAACGCTGGTGGGTCTCTGGTTAGCCTGGAAAAGAAGACAGCGGTATCGTAACTTTCCCGTTCCTCTTTTCAGAGCAGCCGTTCGACGAAATCCCGGCAATCTCTGTGGGTTTGTTACGCAAATAAAGGTTCTCTCCTGTGCACTTTTTTATGACTATTTCTCGTCTGTTGTTTGAAGACAATAAACTAACACCGGTCGGAGAACATAAAGGCACGATCCTATGGAATTCTTTAAAGTGTGCCTCTGCTCGTGTAAGTTGTGCTCCTGTGTAAGTGAACTATTCATATGCACAAAGCAATTTATGACTCAGAATAGGCATTAGGTATTTCAGGCAAAGCATTAGAAAAAAACCTACTTTTTTCCTTTCCATTTCTGATAGACCAGCTTCCTCATTGCCTCTAGGGCAACATCAGTGGTGAATTCCTAATATTAGACACACTCGTAAAGGCACCGTCTACATTACGTAGTCTCCTGTTTGGCAATCCAAATATAAACAAATCATATTGTTCAAAATGAAAGGGGAGATTTTAATATTAGTCAATGTAGCGAACCACTCTGTGGCATAGTGAGAGATTTTCGGAGCAGAGCAGGTGGAGTCTTTTTCTTTTTCCCCCTTAATACATTCATCCATTAATTAATTAATTCATTCTTTTGTTCAGTCTTGCTGCTCACTTTCTGCTCACCAGGATAAAAGCTCTTGTGGAATACCATGTAGTTCACTGTGACTTGCAAGGGACAGAAGTACACGTGCAGCCAGATTTTAAAAGGCAAAAATAAGAAAATGGACTTTTCATACTATGTAGGTTATCTTGTCAGTGATTTTTTCTTGTTGCTGCTGATGATTGTTTGTGTCACTAAGTGTGCATGTGCTTTACAAATTCCAGCCCAGGAATTATGGTTCAGAGTATATGAAATAGGCTGAAGGAAATTGAAACTTCAGTAAGATATCAGTTATGCTTTCTTAATTATTTCAATTTAATTTTACTTTTAAAGATGTGAAGTTCTCAGTGAGCATCAGCTGAAGTCAACATATTTGATATGAATCCATTAATGCTAGAGAAAGTCAGCATGAAGCCCAGAGCATCTTTGTTCTTGTGAATACAGTGGGCCAAGTTTGAGCTGATATTTTGTTAATTTGACATTTTTGCATCTCCAAGGATTGCCTGAGCCTTATTTCAATAAAACAAAAAACATAAGTGTCTTGATTAAAGGAATTAGATGTAATGAATTCTGGTGATTTTGAGAAGTCACAAAAGTTAGCAGTGCACAAGTGACAGTCTAGGAAATCTTTAAAACAATGAAAGATGAAGTGGATATCAAGTCTGCGCAGGCTCCCCAGATTTCCAGAGAGTCCTGAATAGTTCACAGGCACTGACGATGCAATGCTGGGCTCCTTCCTGCAGTTTAGCAAAACGGTGGCAATATCTGCAGAATTCTGAACTGTTGCACATTAATTAGCCATTTCAGGTGCCTACCAGCTGTGGAGAAGAGGCTCGCTTAGTAATGAAGACGATATGAAGTAGAGAAGACAATTCAAAACATGTGTGCTTGTGAATTTAATTTTAAATAGAATTTCATTTTCAGAAGTGCCAAACATAATTGCTTCTGTCTTCAGCTGTGAGCAGCAGTCATGCAGAACTCTATAATTAAAAATACATGTAATTGCTTGCTTCTTCCCCTTTCTTTTTATCATTCTTCTTACTGTTGCCCTGTCTTTTCCACCTATTTTACCTACTTACAGAGTACTCCCCTCAATGAAGGTTTTGCACATCTCAGCAATGTCTCCACCTCTTTTGGGTTTGCTGGTTTCACTGAACTACAGATGGTAATGGTTACCGAGAGTTACAGATCACTGATACTTCCACAAGGACACTGTGCTATCAGTGAGTGAGTGAGATAAAATTCATATCAATCTTTGAGCCAAATGGTGTTCTGGTAATTAAGAGGCAAAGGATTCTCCTTGTCTTGTGTGTATTTCATCCCACTCCAAAGTGATATGTGCCTTTGGAGGAGCCTTAGAGCACTTAGCTCACCTGCATGTGCAAAATATGTGAAAGAAAAAGGAGGGTGTAGTATAGGAACCATGCAGACTGCATGTTTTGGAGTCCCATCCTATGCTCCCAGTCAGCAGCATTTCCCACAGACAGGCAGGTGCTAACTTCCAGCAAGCAATCATTCATTTCCTCTGTATTATTCCCTCTCAAATTTGCTGGCAGTGTTTCAAGCCAATGAATTCCATATGAAGGCTGATGTCCATGAGCGTCCCAGCTAAGCACCCTGTGAGAAAGTGTCTAAGTGACAAACAAAAAAGAAAGAATGGCTTCAGAACATCTTTGGGTTCATGAAACTGCTGCTGCTGCTGGACACTCACCTTTGGTTTGGGTGCCAGTGAATGATAGGTGAGATGGCTGCAGGAAGGAAAGCAGGGAAGATGGCCTGCTTTTCACTCTTCCCTGCTCTGGAAATGGTTTTGCTCAGTGTCAGTGGCTGAAAAGAAATTGAATGCTCTCACCTGAGTTTTGTGTCTGTGGCTGCACGAACTCTCTCACTAACCTGTAATTAGCAGTCACTAATAAATTTCCTTCACAGGAAACAAATATGAGAGGGCTTGCCCCCAATTAAAACATTTTTGCTTAAAAACAAAATGATCTCGCTGGAGTAATT
Source organism: Lagopus leucura (assembly GCF_019238085.1). Classification (NCBI taxonomy): domain Eukaryota; kingdom Metazoa; phylum Chordata; class Aves; order Galliformes; family Phasianidae; genus Lagopus; species Lagopus leucura. The sequence continues at coordinate 49,278,545 of NW_024962252.1, read as the reverse complement.
AAGCCCTTCCTTACAGCACTCACTGGTTCTTCATTGCAAGAAACTGTTCTGGTGATTTGGGTTTCAGAGGCCTGACTTCTGGGTCTGTTGAAGCTGAGGACTGATAGTCTGCTTCACAGAGGTTTGATTCTGGCTCTGACAGACCTCATAATCAACAAACAAACACCCCAGTTCATCAGTGTTTCAATAGTTAATGATTAACCTTTGCTGATTAAAAAAAAGAAAAAAAAGAAAAAAAGATACTGTCAGTAGATCTGCTGTCCTCTCCTTTCCTCTGCCTTTTAAGAGATGGGAATGGGACTTTTACAGTCCCTGTTGCTATTGCGTCTGGGCCCTTAGGAGAATGCTGCAGCTCCCAGGAGTTATGGATTGCATTGCTGGATCTGCAGGTTTGGGGCTTTTCCATCCCAGCAACCCGTTCTGACCGTGCAAACAGACTGTAACACTTCAGGATCTGGGGAGAGACTGACAGCCCATGCAAACCGTGAGCCTCCCACAGCACAGCACCACATGCATGGCTCACACACACACACACCAAGCACAGTCCCTCTGCAGTTACACTGGTCTTCAGGGACTTCTCTGGAGTGCTATCCCCATTGTGTGCAAAGCAAACCTTTCAGAAGATGGGCTGTTTTTTTTGCAGGTGTGGTGGGCAATGACCATTGGGCAAAGCGATGCCAGCACTGTCCTTGCGTGCCTCTTTCTGAATGTCATCATTCTTCTGTTTTATACTTGTGCTTGATGTTATTTTCCTCCAGTGTATTTCATTTTCTGTTTGTGGGAATGCACTTGCATCAACACGGCAATTGCCATGAAAACAGGACCGCCTCATCTCAGCTGCAACTTTGAACAAGGTGAGAATGGATTCACTTTTTCAGGGAGGGAAAATGCGACCTAAAAAAAACCCCAGAAGCAGTAACAACAACAACAAAAACAATTTTTTATACAGCAAAACCTCCCTGAATGTTTGAAGTTTCAACAGCTTGACTAAAAGCAGTATAGCAAGAGACTCAGAATGATTTATAAAACCAGCTCTACGCCTTGGCCGGGCCAGATTTTACCGTGGTTTCTGGTGTTCATTAGCATCTCATTGCACATGTCGTCCCATTGATCCCAGTGGAACAAGCCCACACAATAGAGTTCTATTCAGGAGTGGTGAAGGCAGCCCCTACGCCCATCCCCAAACACTGAGACGTGGCAAAGGTTTGTGAATAGACTGCAGATAATTTTTGTTGTGTCTTCTAGAATTTGTACTAGCCTATTAACTACCCATAAATATTTGCCCGAGACACGCATTGTTTAAAATTGAGATACAAAATGAGACAAGGATTTTTTTCTTTCTCTTTAAAGAGTCACCCATGCTCCCTAATGTCTACTGGGAGAGATTTTCAATAATTTCTATGGCTTTATTTGTTTCCACTGTAGATGTTAAAAATTAATCTTACGCTTGTTTCCGAGACAGCAAAACATTTCAATCTTTAGTCTTTGTAACGCCAAGGTTTCCTTTCGGGCCTAAGAGAACTTTCATCAGCTGAGAAGCTTTTACCAAACAGCGGTGCATCTGGGGTGTGTGATGGGGAGCACAGAGGCGGGGGCAGCCTCTCACGCATTCTCTGTCTTCTGCTTTGCATGTAGCTGATATTTCCATGGCTTGTGTGGCTTCAAGGTGAACTCAGTAAACAGCAACCACCTGCAAAAGCAGTGAGGGAAAGGGGTCTTAAAAGCCAATGGGTGAATTTCTGTAACAAGTGTGAGCGGATGGGGGGAGTTTGTGGTGATGTGAGTGCAAAGGACTGTAAGAGATGTGGGAGGCAGGCAAGAAAGACAAAGAAATTTGTCTATTTTCAACGTTAGTATTTTAAATATGAACATGGGCTGAAGAGAAAATAAATACAGGCTGCTGAGCGGTGTTATTATCATTCAGTGCTGTAACAACTCAGCCTCGGTTCCAAAGTTTGTTTGTCCAGAACCCCACATTGAGCCCTGCACATTGAAGTGTGCAGATCTGTGTATGTGAAATGTGCATCGCAGCCTTCGCTCTGCGGCTGAGTGCAGCGTCGTGAAGGCAGTGCCAATATTACCAGACATTTAAAACAAACTGATCGATGGGTACTTAATCATCTTTTCTTTTGTTCTTCTCAAATTCTCAGGACAGCAAAATATTTCACAGTTGGATGAACTACGGCGTGGCTGGGAGCTTTAGAAACATTCGCTTGACTTTCTATAAGCTCTTCTCAAAATAAAGTGCATGTTTCAATTGCATTTGTTATAAGGGAAAAAAAAAAGAAAGGAAAAAAAGGGGAAAAAAAGGAAAAAATAAAACTATTGATGAAATGCCATTTATTATTTACAGAAGCTAATTTCAGGCTTTTGTCGTATATCAGAGGATTAGCAATTAACACGTCACTCAGTAATCAGTGTCTGACAATTTAAATTTTATTGATAAGTTATACCAGCGTATTTTTTCAAGAACTTTTGCAAATCAGTACTGAAATACAGAAAGTAAAATGTCGTCCTTAATGAGCGGCAACGCGGTGCCCCTCGGCTGTGCCCAGCGGGGCTGTGCGCCCTCAGCAGCAACACCAGCGTGGCTCCATCCCACCGGCAGCTGTGGGACACTTCGAACTGAGCACGATCTCCTTTTTCTTGCTTAATAACGTTCTGCTGTGATTCCGCGTTGCCAACGAGTTTGAAAATAGCTGAACAGAGAAGAGAACGCCCCGCGTTCTGCCGGCAGAGCGTCCAGTCTGGGTTTATCTGGCTGCAGAATTTGAGTACCGTATCAAATTCTGAGGCAACTCGTAATACCCTGCCTCTGCAAAGTAAATTCGCGGCCAACACGGGAAATAAAATCTCATCGCTTTGGTGAAGGCAGCGTCAGGTGACGAGGAGCATCAATCGGAATTACACCGTCAATCGAAATGCAACCCGGTAATAAACTGTAAGCGCAGCCGGCGGGCGGTTCGGGAGCCTGGGCCGCCCTGCCTAAAAGGAGATGGGTGCCGTCTGCCAGCCCGACCCGATGGATGCGATGGCACCCGAGCGGGGCTGCGCTCACCCGGAGATGCCGGCGGAGAGCCGCAGCTGAAGCAGGGAGCTTCTCTGCTGCCCGTCAGCAACGCCCTCATTACAGCGCTAACGCGTGTAACTGTTTAACGCTAAAAGCATGGTTGTCCAAACGCTCAAATTGAATTAAAAGCAAGCAGAGAGGGCGAAAGTCATAAAACTTTATAGCCTACTAACAAAACCGCAAGAAACATTTAAGTTCTCGGCAAATAACGAATCGGATTCCGAGACGCCGGCCGATAAAGGTCGATGAAGTTACGAGAAGCGAGGTGTAATATTCCTTCAGAGCGATGCTGTGTATGAGAAAAGTTCTCCCGATGTCCCGAAACTCTGAGAATTCAAAACTGGGCGCTGCCTCAAGGCGCCCTCGGCACCCGGCACCCGACAGAGCGCACTGAAGGACGCGCAGCCCCGCGCGGAGGTCCCTCTCAGCCCCGTCCCGCGTACCGTACGCTCGGGCCCCGCTGCAGCCGCGGCTCCGGGGTCTATTCTGAGCCCGGCACCGGCGCCGGGAGCGCTCCTTATGCCCCGTTCTCTCCGAGGTCGTCCGCCTTCCGCAGAAAACGCGTTTTCCTCCCTCGGCAAATCTCTCAGCCTTTATAAAAACGGATATTAAAAAGAGGAGGGATGAAAGTTACTTTGGGTTAGTTGCCGTCCAGCCGCCGTTTTCACCTTTCTCTCAGCCCCGATGCCGGCAGCATTGCCTTTCCGACTCCCGGTGTTAGTTCCGTCGGGGAAAGTTTCGACGCGGATTGACCCGGCAGAGCGGCCCCCCGCGTCCCACCTCCCACTTTCACCCCGGCTCCAGGCGGAGCCGCGATCCGCTCCGAGCCCCGGCCCGCTGCGGGACGGCCCCCACCAGCCAGGCTGTTCCTGTTTCTTCCCCGACGGCGCCTCTCTTTCCTCGCTCTGTTCCCTCCTCGGCGGCCGATCTCCGTTTTCCTTCCGACGCTGCGTGGCAGCCGCTGCCTCCGTATGCTGAGCGCATGTCGCTCGGCCCGACCCGCCGGGAGGGGCGGTGGAAGCAGGAACGGGACCGACGGAGCGGCTCTGCGGGAGCGGACGATGGGTCGGCGGCGGCCGGGTCCGGCGGTGCCGTGTCCACGAGTGAGGAATGCTGCTTGGGCTCACGGCTGTCGCGGCGGCAGCGGAATGAGCCGACGTCCCGTTCAGTTATTTCTGATACATCCTCCTAAGCACGGGGTGATTTACCTCATTTCTTTTTCTTTTTCTTTTTCTTTTTCTTTTTCTTTTTCTTTTTCTTTTTCTTTTTTTCTTTTTCTTTTTCTTTCTCTTTTTCTTTTTCTTTCTCTTTTTCTTTCTCTTTTTCTTCTTCTTCTTTCTCTTTCTCTTTCTCTTTCTCTTTCTCTTTTTTCTTTCTCTTTCTCTTTTTCTTTTTCTTTCTCTTTTTCTTTCTCTTTCTCTTTCTCTTTTTCTTTTTCTTTTTCTTTTTCTTTTTCTTTTTCTTTTTCTTTTTCCCTCTCATTTTCTTTCTCTTTTTCTTTCTCTTTTCCTTTCTCTTTTCCTTTTTCCCTTTTCCTTTTCTTCTTTTCTCTTCCCTTCCCCTGTGGGATTCTCTCTCAGTGCCGACAATGAGAAGGCTTTAATTTCCCTCAGCAGACGAAGCACGGTCCGACTCGGCGGATGACAGTTCCCCACTCCTCCCTCTCTCATCTCCCCACACCCTTTTACCATCCCGCTGTCCCGCCGGGAACTCTCTCCCATGCCCACGCTCGCGGGTGGAAGCGCACCCGGCGGCTCCCCGCGAGTGGTGCCGACCTCACGCTCTCAGCTCGTCGGGGCCGGGAGCAGCGGCTCGGGATCACCGCGGTCGCTTCCCCGGGCGGACGCTGTGCAGCCGGTGCCGCACGACCGACCCTGAACGCGGGGCCGAGCTGGGAGGGGAGGGCCGGGCGGCCCCGACGGGCGGGCAGTCCCCGCGGCCCTGGCTCCTCGCAGCGAACGGGGTGCCTTGTTATACTGGAAATGAGGGGCAGGGGGAGGAGGTGGCGGGCACGCGGAGCGCCGGGTGTGCGGTGTCAATCAGAGGGGTTTTGTGTCTCCTCGGCTCCTGACGGTCCGTGGCTGAGGTGTCCCGTGTGGCACCGCCATGAATATGAATGGGGGTCCTCGCTAAATGGGACAGTCAAAGCGCACCGCCCTGAATAACGGCACGTCATCCCAACTACACCGCTATACATAGGAGGGCTCCTTTTGTCTCCGCTCTCCGCCGCAGCCCTATAAAAGCCCCTCGTAAGCAGGCGGAGGTCAGTCCCGGCACACACCCACCGCCGTCCCTGAGAGCGGGGCGCGGGGCAGCGCTGCCGCGGGGCAGAGGACTCTTTCCCCCGCTGCCGCCCCGAGCTGCCGCCCGCCCGCCCGGCGCCGTCCGACCCGTCCATCCCTCGGTGCCCCACAGAGGAGCCGCCCCGTTCCGCCGCCTCCCGATCAGGGCAAGGTGTCTCGCTCCGGCGCTCGAGTACAATGAATTCTGACTCCAGCTCCGTCTCCAGCAGAGCCTCCTCGCCGGACATGGACGAGATGTACCTGCGGGAGCACCGCCACCACCACCACCACCACCACCCGGAGAGCCGCCTCAACCCCGTCTCTTCCACGCAGGGCGACCTGGTGCAGAAGATGGCCGGGGAGGGCCTGGCCCGGGGAGGCCCCAAGGCGCAGGGGGAGGGCGGCAAGTACAAGATCAAGAAGCAACTCTCGGAGCAGGACCTGCAGCAGCTGCGGCTCAAGATCAACGGGCGGGAGCGCAAGCGGATGCACGACCTCAATCTGGCCATGGATGGGCTGCGGGAGGTGATGCCCTACGCGCACGGCCCCTCCGTCCGGAAACTCTCCAAAATCGCCACCCTGCTGCTGGCCAGAAACTACATCCTGATGCTCACCAGCTCCCTGGAGGAGATGAAACGCCTGGTGGGGGAGATCTACGGTGGCCACCACTCGGCCTTCCACTGCGGCACCGTGGGCCACTCCGCCGCCGCGCACCCGCCCCACGCAGCCGGAGCCGTGCACCAGGTGCACCCCATCCTCGGCGGGGCCCTCTCCTCCGCCAACGCGTCCCCGTCGCTGCCAGCCTCGCTGCCGGCCCTGGGCACCATCCGGCCGCCCCACTCCCTGCTGAAGACCCCCTCCACTCCCCCCGCGCTGCAGCTCGGCGGCGGCTTCCAGCACTGGGCCGGCTTGCCGTGCCCCTGCACCATCTGCCAGGTGCCCCCCCCGCCTCACCTCTCTGCCCTCTCCGCCTCCGGCATGGGCCGGATCTCGGCGGACACCAAGGACCTGCTGAAGTGACCTGCTGAAGGCCCTGCCCCCCGCCGCCGGGGAGGGAAGGACCCTGCCGAGGGGACGCTGCCGCCCGCTCTGAGCCGGGAGAGGTGCGATCCCCGCGGTAAAAAAGAGTAATAGCGGTGGGGAGGAAATGTAAATAATTCCTTAAAATGGATGGGAAAAAAAAAAAAAAAAAGACATGGTTGTCACTGCAGTGCTCGCAGCTGTTCACAGACGATGGGATCGGTTTGGGGTTCTCCTCCTTTTGCGGGGTTTTCTCACTGTTCCGTCCAACGGCGGCGTCCCGTAGCCTCCCTCCCGCCTCGCCCCGGCTTCGGGCTCAGCTCCGCGGGGCGCAGCGCGGATCTCCCCGGGCGGGACCGCCTCGGGCGCTGCGGGAGTTCTTTCGGTGTTGGTTGCGGCGCGGTTCTATTGGCGGTTCCTTTCTTCCTCCCTCCGCGTCCTCTTATAAAACAACAACAACAACAAACCAACAAAATAAGGAGGGAAACGGTGCAAAGCGCGGCCCCTCCGGGCCCGTTTTGCCAACTCCTCGCCTCCCACTCCCTGAAACCCCTCGGCGCTCGGTTCTCCTCTCGGGGAACCGTTCCGTTTCGTTTTGCGGTTGTTTCGTTGTTTCGTTTGTTCCGCTCCGGTTCTGGTTTGCATGCGGGGCCGGCGCGGCCGGGCCGCTCCCCCGGCAGTGGCTCGGAGCCGCCGGTGCTGTCCTTCCCCTTCCCGGAGCCCTTCCCCGCGCGTTCGCTTGAATTGCTATTATCATTAATTCTGTTCGATCGTTCGTTTGGTTTTGGGTAGGGCCTCAAAGACAACCCCGTGTCTTTATTTTTTATATATTCTTGATAACTATCGATATATTTATTATTGACCAGTGTTTCTGGATGAGATTTCCAAATAAAGTTAAAAATGAAACACCGCCTCTTGATCCGCCTCTGTCTGGGGCCGGGCCGGCTTTTCCTTTGGCTTTCCCGGATCCCCCCCCAACCCTCCGTGCGGCCCCGCGCCCCCCGCCTCGTCCTCCATGCAGCAGCCGGGGCGGGCGGCTCCGCTCCGATGCCCGAAGCCCCGACAGCAGCTCGCCGCTGAGGTCTCGGTGTTCCGAAATGCGGGCGGCGGAGGGGCCGTCGAGGAAAGAGCAGAAGGAACACGGAGGAGAACGGCCGGGGGTGGGAACGGCGCGCTTAAACGGGGATAGAGGCAACTGTTAGCAAGGAACCGTGAGGAGATCGTATCGTGAGTGAGCTCAGAGGAATGGTAACAAAATCGTTGTTCAGACATCAGAACGTATACATGAAAAATTGAAGAATCAAAAGGAGAACGAATATTTGCACCCCAAACACAATGAACTAATACACTGTGTTGTAATAAAAGCCAGTTCCTGCTGATGTTCATTTACCACACCAACAAGATGCCCAAGAGATGCCGCAGTTTCCTTCCTTCCTTCCTTCCTTCCTTCCTTCCTTCCTTCCTTCCTTCCTTCCTTCCTTCCTTCTTCCCTCCCTCCCTCCCTCCTTCTCAAATCTATAGGACTGCATGAGGCAGAGCTGGGTTCCTGTGTCCCTATGGAGGGCCGTAAGTGTCCATAAGTGTCCAACAGTCCCAGTGGCCCCAGGACCCCGTGCCCCATTAGGACAGTAAAACATGTGGCTCTAGACTCACTACCATCACTTCCCAGCCCTTGGAGAGGGGCAGAAGAAAAGAGTAGTAACAGAGATGTCTCTGACTGACCAGGAGGGAGAATTCCGAGCTATATGGAGATGTGCTGTGTGCTACAGAAGGTAGGGGGACTGTCTCCTGGTCTGCTCCCTGCCTCCCTACCCCCTGCCCCCCCGCCCCCCCTGCCCTCCTGGCCCTGGCTCTACCCCCTTCCTCTTTCCTAGCCTCCAAGTCTCAGCATCAAGGATCCGGCTCCTTGATCAGGGTTACAATTTTACACACTCAGGCTGGTCAGAAATCTTTAGTCTCTTCAGCAGAAACACAATCTACTGTGCCCCATTCTGTGCCTCGTGCTCCAACCCAGTCCCCAGCAAGAACCCCAATGCAGCAGGAGATCTTCCCTTCCCTTCCCTTCCCTTCCCTTCCCTTCCCTTCCCTTCCCTTCCCTTCCCTTCCCTTCCCTTCCCTTCCCTTCCCTTCCCTTCCCTTCCCTTCCCTTCCCTTCCCTTCCCTTCCCTTCCCTTCCCTTCCCTTCCCTTCCCTTCCCTTCCCTTCCCTTCCCTTCCCTTCCCTTCCCTTCCCTTCCCCTCAGTGCATTGCTCCCTGTGGGGGCTTGCACAGCTTCCCAGGGCCCTGCTCTCCTGCCGGCCCTCCTTTTTGACTTTTTCAATACTGAAAAAGAAAAAAAAAAAACAGAACTCTGGGAGAAGATGTCTATGGAGAGAAAAGTGGAAACTGTGGGGCTTTCATTGGGTGGATTTCCTCCACACACATATGCACACATTTGGCAAATAAAATAAATCTGGGAGAATGAAAAGGAGCAAGAACAGGGAAGTTCTGAGGACCCAGCCGTGTCCTCCCAAGTGGGATACCCTGCTGGTCCCACCCAGGGCTCATGGCACACATGACGCTGGTCCCCCCAGGTGCCTCCTTCAGCCCCCTCTGTTATTGGCTTTCTTTTTCTCCTCTCTCTCATTCTGCACTGGTTCCCACATCTGACAAACCCTATCCGTCCCCCTAAGGAATGCCCTTCCCCTGCAGAACAGGCTCCGGGAGGAGGCGGAGTGGCTCATTTTGATTAATATGGAAATAAAACGCAGAAATAGCGGCAGTACTTAGCTTCATTGCTTCAGTTTAGAGATTTATTGGCCAGGAGATAAAACCAGTCTGGGGGCGAGCTCGGTAATTCACGTCCCCATTGGTGATTACTAAATGAGCAAATCGTTTTTCTTTGAAGTGGAGGAGGGAAAAAAAATAAAACAAAACCTAATAAATAAATAAATAAATAAATAAAAAGGTAAAAAACAAAGAAAGAAATCTTTGTGAAGGCTGCTGTTCTCTCCAATAGGTCTGGCTGCAGGGCAGCTGCACTGCTCCATTGGGGCCCAACTAGTGCACCAAAATGGATATGGGGTTATCATGGATCCCTGTCTTCAACCACCCATGCCCTGCTCTGACTCCTCTCAAAGAACCAGGTTGACTCAAATCAGGACAAACTTAAAGGTAAGTAACCTCTTACCTTACTCATCTTATGCCATGTCAGGAGATGATACAGCTTTTGATAGAGCAGGAGTTGCAGATGTGTTCCTTTGGTGCACCCAGCAATTGCCAGGTAGAAAGCACAGGTCTGAAGGCACCAAACGAGTAAAGGGAAATGCTGCATCTTGCTCATCCCAACCACCCTTCCTTCTCCTGCCTTCCATTTCCCCCTTATGACATCGAAAGAAAAACATTTTGCTAGATATTGTGTTGAAGTAAGAATCTATGTGTGCACACTGCAGCTGCAGGACATTTCAAGTCTGCATGAAGGCCAAGTTCCTAAAAGCTGGTATCATCAGTTGAGACAGTGTGACCAACACTAGCAACTGGCTTCCTGGACTCTCCCAAATCTGCTGTGAATCAGCCCCCTGGGCTATTATGCAGCAAGGGCAGGAGACTGCAGATCAGTATTTTTAGTTCAATCCACTTATGCTTGCTTGTTTTCTCCCAGATTGTTGTTGACATGTACACCTTGAAAGCCACTCACCAAATGGGCAAGAGGAGAACTGCAAACACTGAGATACTTTTAATAATTATGATGAAGGTGATTTGAGACCTGCAAATCAAAAACGGATGTATTGCTTGTTAAACATGCAGATGAGTGACAATCAAGCAATTTGTACAGGACCTGTTCCTGATGCCTTGTGAGCTGGTTTAAGCAGATAAGACTCAAGGAAGAGATGCTGGGACAGCAGAGTCAGATCACAGAAGCTGACTGCCACAGACACAAGCAAGAAGCAGGAGTGTTACATTGCACTCAATTGCCATCTAGGCCAACTAGATGACAGGGCAATTTATACAGTTTATTATTTTATTAAGTTTATTATTGTTTGAGTATAGTACATGGAGTTTCCTGATCACTGCACATACTATAAAAAAAAAAAAAAGGAAAAAGAAAAGTAGTCTCTCAAAAGGGGCTTCCATTTACTTCTAAAATGAGTCACATCCAATTTATTCAAAGGAAGCTTTAAATACAGCCCATTGACTACAGAGTAGAGCAGGGAAGGAGGTGTTTCTGGGTGCATGACTCATTGCTGGCAAAAATATTTCTAATGAGTAGTTAGTTACATCCCAAAGTCCTGTCATTTTCAAAAACGCATCTACTATGAAAGACAACAAGGTGATTTCACTCAGGAGAAAGTTTTTTTTTGTTGTTGTTTGTTTGTTTATTTTTACTTATAGAGACAGAGAGTCAGATATATGAGTAGATTTTCTCCTCATATCGTAAGTCAAATGTCTTGCCAATTTTTCAGGAAACATCTTGATCTGAACCTGATATCACACATGGCTGCAACTCACAAGTCAAGCATCATTTTGCATAACTAAATAGAGTAGCCTACCACTAATGCTATAACATGATTTATGAAAACTTATTCTATTCTCTTACTGATCCTTGGGCGCTGCTGTATGTGAGAATGGTAATGCAAACTCCTCAGCAATATGCATCCAACTGCATTTTTGTTCCTACCCCAACTGCTTTTGTCCCATGGAGCCCTTATTTTGAGTAACCTCATCGCTGGTTTTATCCATAATGCTCTTTGACATAACCTTAATCTCCTGCTTCTTGCTAAAAGACCAGAAGGACTTTGACTATTCTCTCTATACGTTGAGGATGAGTGGTGTCTTCTCAGTAACCCAGCTATACCCTCCACAGAATCACAGAACTATGGGAGTTGGAAGGGATCTCTGGAGATCATCTAGTCCAACCCCTGCTAAAGCAGGTTCCCTACAGTAGATTTTACAGGAAAGTGTCCATATGGATCTTGAAAATCTCTTGAGAAGGAGACTCCTCACTCTCTTTAGTCAGCCTGTATCAGTGCTCTGTCATCTCACAGAAGTTCTTACTGTTGTTTGTATGGAACTTCCTGTATGCCAGTTTTTTTGCCCGTTGCCTCTTTTTTCTGTTGCTGCATACCACTGAGAAGAACCTGGTCCCCATCCACTTCACTCCTGCTCCTTAGATATTTATAAGCTTTATAAGATTTTAAGTTATGAGATTTCTTCTCAGCCTTCTCTTCTCCAGGTTGGACAGCCCCAGGTCACTCAGTCTTTCTTTGTAAAAGAGATGCTCCAGGCCCCTCAACATCTTTGTGGCCCTCCGCTGGACTTTTTCTAGAAGATCCCTGACTTTTTTTAATGGAAGAGCCCAGAACTGGACACAGTCAGAATAACTTGGAGCAGAATGTGTCCCTACCATTGTAGTTTACAGCAAAGGAAACCTAATTTTAAGCTCTAGATAAGGAACTGAGAGAGGCTCTACAGTTTCTGTCTTCTGGAGATCACCAATCACACTGGGACATGGGACTGGGCACTCTGCTCTGGGTAGCCCTGCTAGGGCAGGTGGGGGGCAGAGAGACCTAGAGATCCTCACAAACCTCAACCACACTATGAATTGAACCTGCTTTTCCCAGCCAGCTTCCTGAGCAGCAGCAGCAATGCAAATGTCACTTGACCTCTGCATAGAGAGAGGTAACTAACCAGCTGCCCCTTCCCTAGTCTTCAGGTCCAGGTGCACCTCTTCAAGATGATGTGTTGGCTAAAGCAAGACTTTTTATTTCAGATTTTAAATAATCAGTGAAGGTTAGTGAAACTGTAGGTAACATCATACTTGTCTCCATTTCATCAGCCTTCTCCTGTTTCTGCTGGATAGTGCAGCATTTCCCTTTTCTCAGGTACTCTGTGGTGTTCAAGATTTCTGTTCCTGGATAGGATAGTGGACTTCATCTCTACCAATAAATTAAACAGTGTCACATAATGTTCTCAGACACTGAAACTGAATTATTTGTAGAGTCAAACTGCTACAATGGTTCCTGGCATGGTTTGGCTCCAACAACTAACTCTCCTGAACACAGACCAGGCATGGTTTGGGGACAGCATAGACCAAAGGCCAACCCCAGCAGGCAATCTTTTCAAAGCCACATTGTCTGGAAAGCAAAAATTCAATAATGTGGACACAAGGCACTCTGTGCCAGCTGGCTTCAGAGCTAGAGAGTGGTCAAAGGCATGTTCTGTATAGATGGAGTCTCAGAGTCTTTCTGTTATATCAAGTTTTATGCTTTTTATCTTGCTGTCACCTTTCCATATCTTTTATTCTCCAGATTACCAAGAGGATACCTTTCCTTTGTCAAGTGAGCAGCTTATCAGCATTATTAACTGATCAGAGTCTCCCACTAGCTGGTTTGTTTCCATTACTCTTTGACTTTGACTGCTCAGCTTTGCCTAGTTATACAAGATTGCCCTGTTAAAACATCGCTATGAAACTGTCAAGAACATCTATTTTTGGTTTTGTGCCATTTGTTAGATATCCTATTTCCACCAGCGTTAAGTTTTATGGCACAAATGATATCCAAGGCACTGAGGTCCCACGTTCCACAGGAACCTTGCAGTCTGCAGGCAATGTAGTTCTCCATATCAAAATTCATCAGATGTTCAGAGGCAGAACTTTCTCACCAGTCATTACATTTCTACCAAGAAAAATGAACTTATGATACTGCTGCCTTGCTTTTCCCAATCCCAAATTTAAAAGGAAGGAGGGCAAACACAGGGATTGCTGTCTGCTTTGTAAGTTTTCTATAGCTTATGGAAGAAGCGCTCCCATCCTTCACTTGTTTCAGCATATGTCAATATATCAACACCCTATGGTCCAAAGACAAAACTTTTCCTTTCTATGATTTTAATTGAGTTTTCCTCAGAAAATTTGTAGATTGTTTTTGTTTTTGTTTTTCCTTCACTGATGCATATTACGGATTTGGCAGCACTCCATAATTTTGAGCCACAGCAATCACTGTGCCCAAGATTTCTGCCCCAGATTCTGCCTACTGGCAAAGCCAGCATTACCAAAACACCTCTAGTAAGATTAACACTGATTTCTCTTTGACTACTACCCATGTGGATTGTACCTGAAATTTCTGAAATTAACCCTGTGTAGTGGAAATGCTTAAGTCAGGACTTGAAACAGTGATTGAGCACCTAGTAGAAAGGCAGGGCGAACCCAACAGAGCTCAGGTATATGCAGTGCTCCTGAGTTATGGGAAGGGGTTTGACCAGGTTTCATTCCTTCCCAGATCTCAATTTAAGAGTTGGCAGTAGAGGTAAGGGTACTTACCTGGAGATCCCTGCATACCTGAGGCCTTCTGAATGTAAGCAGCTTTTTTTCCTGTGTTCATTGATGTTGTGTTTGAGATGTGACTCACTTGCTGCAGCCTGGGATCTTGCTGTTCTGCTGTCTTGTTTTGTTTTTCATTGTATTATATCCTGTTTTACTTATTTTAAGAAATACAGAATAAGGATAGTCTTCAGTACATCCAACAGCAACACTTCAGCTCCTTCTCTCTTGTTCATCTTGCTGGGTGAATTAGACTTCTTTACAGACCCCAGTACTTTGTCTGATCCCATCAACATTCCAGCACATCTCATGTATTCCATGCTCCGTTGTCTTTGAGTTCATCAGATTCAGTTGCTTAGCCACCTCCTGCTCATCCCCTCACCACTCACTGGCTCCATCTATCTCTCTCCATGCAAACCCTTTTCCTCCAGCTGCAGCATCCTCTATTCCAGCCTTCACTGCTGTGGTTGCCTCACCTTGCCATTGCATCTGCCTGACCATCTGTTGAATCGTCTGCAATATAAATAACAGCTAGTGACAAATAATAGCTAAGGACACCCTCCTGTAATAATATGGTGGACTTATGAGATGTCTGCCACTTTATACCATTCTCTTATTTTACTTTCCAGGTCACAACTGTACGATAATATAAAAGGGTTTTGATATTTATGTGGCTTAAAATCCTCGGGCAACTTTGTGTTTGGTCTTTATATTTCTCCTCAAAGAGTTTATTATTCAGTAACCTTTTTTTTTTCCTGATACTGTACTTTCATAACAGAAGAGACCATAAAATAGGCCCTTATTCTATGTTTCTTCACCGTGTTAAAGATATCACACTAGTTGCAATGGATAACAGGCAATCACATTTTAAATTACCTGTATTTCATTATTTACATTTGGAAAATGCTGATAGTTGCAGAATCCCCTTCAGGGACAGTGATTCCACCACTTCCTTGGTCAGCCTGTTTCAGTACTTCACCACTCTTTCAGAGAGTAAATTTTTCCTAACACTCAATCTGAACTTACTCTGGTGTAACTTGAAGCCCTTCCCTCTAGTTCTATTACTGCTGCTCAGGAGAAGAGTTTGATTCCTACTACACCACTGTCCTTTCAGGGAGTTCTATAGAGCAATAAGGTCTCTCCTGAGCCTCCTCTTCTCCAGACTAAATAATCCCAGTTCCCTCAGCTTCTCCTTACAAGGACTGTGTTCCAGATCCTTCAAAGCTTTGTTGTCCTTCTGTGATCATACTCCAGTGCCTCAATGTCTTCCCTGTAGTGAGGGGCCCAAAACTGAACACAGTGATTAAGATGCAGATTCACTGGTGCTGAGTACAGAAGGGTGATCTCCTCCCTGCTCCTGCTGGCAGCACTATTTCTGATACAAGCCAGGATGCCATTGGCCTTCTTGGCCACGTGGGCACAGTGCTGGCTCATGTCCAGCTGGCTTTTGGTCAGGACACCCAGATCTTTTTTCACAGCAAGAAGTGTGAACAGTAGATTTCTCTACACCTCTTTCAGTTCAGCAAAAAATATTTTGGCCTTTTCAGCACAGAAAAACAAATGATTTTTAGTCTAGCTAATAAAAGTGTCTTAATGTATTTGGACAATAACAGGTCTTTATCTTCACTGAGACCTTTAACCTTCCCTTAAATGTGGGCTCAGTTGCCAGAATGCACACACCATTTTGAATTGAGCCAGCATTTCAGTCAAGCCACTCAGAGCTCCTCTTAAAGGCCAAAAGTGGAGCTGAAGCCTTGAGATAACAACTGGTCCTCTACCTCATATCTTTCTGGCTACATCAGAATGTTGAAAACAAATGGCTCTAAATGTAGCTCTGGAGGTTACTGATGGCACACAGGACTGGCAAAGTAATCTTTGAACTGTTGTAATGATCCTAATGGTGAGTGTAGCCAAGTAGTATTAGAAAAGCTTTGCTTTACACTTTTACTCCTGACTTGCTTCATGGATGTTCACAAAACCACTACATTTGACAAAGTGCTTTTTTTATTCTCCAGCTGCCTTGAACTAACAAGCTGATGACAGATTTTCAGTACAGATGGGATTGTTTGGGGAAAATATGCCTAGTAAGCAGGCTCACTTTTTGAGCAAAGTCACTTCAGTCTATCATACTCGGCTCTCAAGGCATGTGAGCTTCTCCAGCAAGGGGAGCTGCTGGGCTCAATTCTGGGTAAGGATGGAAGCAAGCGTGGGAGCCTTGCTGCTTTCTGAGGGAAACTTCCAGCTTTTTTCTTTTCTTTTTCCTTTTTTTTGTTTTGTTTTGTTTTGTTTTGTTTTGTTTTGCTATTGAAGATGGCCTCACACTCAGTGACTGAAGATGCCCATTTCTGCAGATCACCTGAAACTCAAAAAGGGACAGAAATTATTGGTGTGGACAAAAATTCTGGTGTAAACAGCTCAATAAACAGGTGGCACTGAAGGGGAAAAATATCCCTAATGATACTCATCCTGCTTTCCTTCCATCTTCCCCTCCATGCACACAGAGAACATTCAGTAAACTGTCCTTCCCCCCTTTCCCTAAGCTTTCAGACTAGTTCCATGCAACTCAGTATGAGTGTGGACAACACTTGCCTGTTTTTGACAGGAAAAAAAATAACAGTAGGTTGGGTTAAAGCTGGTTAAATCCCTCAGGACCTCAGTGGTGTTTTAAAACATATGTGAAGGGGAGGGACTATTTTTCACACGTCCTAAAGAATATAGCTGACATATGGACCATTCAAAGGAAATTTTGTTCAGGCCATTGGCCACGCATGAATGGCCTGGTTTATACAGTGGGGACCCAAACTACGATGGGGATCTTCTCCCAGGAAATGGGTTCTCTGGATAGTGAGCCCTGCCGCTTGTCTCTGCTGCAGTGCAGACCCTGAGCGTGGAATAGCCTGAAGTGGAGCCAAGACACAGTGGAGGAGATAGGGTGGGCTAGTGGGACATGGGCCATGGTGCTGTCCCACTGCTCTCCTCTGGGAGCATCCTTCTGGCTGTGTATGCTGCCCCAGCCAGAGTGGCTGTAGCTGGGTGCCTGTGCAGCATCGCAGGTAGGTTCAGCTTCTCAATCATCTTTCCCATAAATACTGCCAAGACCCCAGAGAAACACTTCATAAATCTTTTTGCTCTCCTGAAAAAAAAAAACAAAACAAAACAAAACCAACAACAAACCACAAGGAAGTTCAGGGAACTAAAACACTAAATCTAATTTCTTGCTTTAAAAATGCTTTACATATATCACCACCAACCAGCATGTAAATTTTAGTCAGCTCCTGGACTAGTCTTTTAAAGAAGTTGAGAAATGGCCCTGTGTCCTCAAAGGACACACCTGTTATCTGAAACAGTTTTTAACCAGCTTGTTAAGCAGCTTTGACAGATCAAAGACCCCGGACAATGGGCACAAACTTTAACAATAGTTTAGCCTTGAGCAAAAGCTTCTGTCAAAGCAAGGCTTGTGCCAGTAGTATTATGGCCTGCAATTGAAAATAAATTTTACTTGAATAAGTACCTCAGTCCGATCAGAGGCACTGCCGCCAGGGAGACAAAAGCAGTTGGGGATAAGTTATTGACTCCACTGACAGCATGAATGAAGTTCATTATGCCAGCCCACTCTTGGTAAATGTGTCAGGTTTTAAACTGAATTAGGTGGCAGGTGCATGGACTGTTTTCCTGCCCCCCTTGAGACAGTAGAGGGCCAGCCATCACCTGATTCTACAGACAAATGTTTAGATTTGGTTTTCATATTGCACAGGCACAGGCGACAGTGTGCTTAAATCACAGGGCTTCCTGAGACCCCTCTCCCCTCCTCTCCCTGTTCCCCCACGCTGGCTCACCCAGGACTGGGGCTTGCTTGCACAGGCAGCTCCCAGGAGTAGGAATGTCCCTAATCTGTGCCCTTTCTGCCTTTCCAAGGGACACTCCTGTGAGCTGGTCCCCTTGCAGCATCACCTGAGGGAGAAGGATGCAAGATCTGGACTAAGCCCTCCCATGGCTGATGCTGTGTGATATACATGGACTTAATGATAAGGAATTCAGGCATCCGGTTCTAGCCTCCAGTTAGGTCTTCTGCTGAAAAACAGCATTGAATGTCTGCAACCCTCTGATGGCAAATATCAATGCACATTAAAAAATGCACAAAAAATAACATGTTTACTAGTGAGTAAAAATGTCACTGGAATTCAAAGTGGTAATTTTCTATGACAAAATGACTCCTCTCCTTTAATACTGAGTGACAAGTCTAAGATATATATTTTGTTTGTTTTTTTTTGTCTGCATATTTTGCTCCAAAATACTTTGTTTTATAGTCTGTCAGGGCCTGCAAGGATAGTGCAAGATCAGCTGAACTTCAGATACTTTGGATGCCGGCTCTCATTACTTAATCATGAGACACAGGACTATTAAGACTCTTAAAATGAAAGCCTTGTTTTCTGACCAGGGAGGGAAGAGCTGGCATATGCCTTTGGCTGCATGCCTTATTTACATTAATGAGCAAGTATGATTCCTTCTCCCTGTAAGGGAGCTGAACATCTCTTATCCTGAAACTTCTGTGATCTGCTGCTGCCTGTGTTGATTAACAGTGCTTTTGGATAGCATTTTGGACTCAATTAGGTACTTTTTTGCATGTGGCTGGAGAAACTTAAGTGACTTCTTCTTTTTAAGAACATTTCTGTAAGCCTTAAAATGTTTCTTTTTCTTTTCTATCTTTATGTATATATGTACACATATGTATATATATAACCTATTGAAGGTGAAGTGTTCTCCATTGCCTGCTTAGTGGCATGCAGCCACTGTGCAACTCAACTAAAAATAGGTATTCTCTTTCTCCAAGGATTTAAAAGAGCTGAACAAACAATAATGAGTCCTTGCAAAGTTTTCCTGGAGAGAAGCGTTATTATTGTTCCTCAGAACCCAGAACCAGTCAAGCCAGGAGCAACGAGGCCTGCCCAATCTCGCAAGTTAGGGGCTGATTTACATCCCCCCCAGTGGGTGCTCTAACCATCAGATATTGTTTCACTCCATAACAGGACATTGCTAAAGGCACATTTGGCTCAGCTTGGGCTCACACTTAGTACACCTGTTAATACTAATGCACCAAAATCTTTGTTTTTCTGGTTCAGATACAAATAGACTCAGGAAGTCTCACACATGGAGACCACTCGGACACACATGGAGAGGAAATGCTTCTTTCCTCCTTACAAAAATCTGGAAAAATAAAGTAGGCTTATTCTTAGGGGCTATCTAAAGACCGCTGTGTGTCAACACACAAAATCATTTCTCACAGTGGTATCACTTGCTGGATATGTTCCTTCCCTCCAACTACAGCAGATGGTGTTTCATAGTTGGTCACAAATGGCTGTCAGCGAGTGTTTGTCTGCCTGCCAGTAACCTGTAGTTTGGGGACTCCCTCGGAGAGTGTACCAGCACTGACTCTGCTGATAGCAGCATCTGAGAAAATGATCCGTCCTTTCTTGTCAGGCACAAAATTAGCCATCGTGCTTTCAAACCATTGACAAGGGGGTTATGAAGGCAGTAAGGGCTGTGCCAGCCCAGATGATGTTTCTTGAGCTCTGGTTTACGGCAGCTAGCACTGACTGCAGAGAAGCTGCATCTACTGCAGCCATACCGACCTCTGGTGAAAGACAGAGACAAAAGTGCAGATTGCTGCCTGTGTCAGCATTTTGCCTGACATTTCTACCACCAACATTCCCAAGTGCAATTTGCTTGTCTTTGGCCAGCATTGGCTGCAAGAGGAGGTGACCTTTGGTGGTACTGTTCCGTGGCTGGAAAAATCCTTCCACTGGCTGAAGGTCCCAGTGCACCACTCAGGTTTGCTTTTGGCCTCTTGTGTGGGGCAGGAGGCAGCCAGCCTGTTGTGTGCCAGGGCTGCTCCTTGCACCAGTAGCAGGGGATGGGAGGAATGGGTCCAATAGGAGACAACAGTAATGCAGACCAAATACTTCTGTCCTGGAGATAGAAAGCCCTATGGGAGCAGCTCACATCAGCAGCCATTGCTTTGCTGGTGCATTCTTGCATTTCAGGCACACGCAGCTACAATCCTAATGATTTATTTCAATAAAAAGCTTAAGGATGAATCCATGCATCAAAGCCAAAGCTCTCCCCAGCAGCCATCTCAGGCTCTTCTGCTTGTAGAGCGATTTCTGTTTAAAGCCCCTAGAAGAGCCTGGGCTGGTGCCTCAGCTGGCTTCCCTTTACACCTGGGCATGTTAACTTCCTGCTGTGTTACTTCTCTGGCAGAGCAGATGTGGCCAGGGCTTTTCTCTTGGACCATTCAGCTGCACATTACTCAGGACTAGGGAAAATTAGGTGGTATTGATGCCAGTTATTACAGATAATAATTTTGCGTTGGTTCAGTATCTCATCTCATGAACATTTCAGATGTGGCTCACAGACCTTGTGCTCGTGACTGTGTGGTCCAAGTGCAGAAGGCATATCTCCCTGGACTTTAGGATAGACTACTTCTAGTCTATTGACAGCAGGAGTTAAAGTCAGCCAACAAAGACTGTAGAGATTTTTTTTCCAAGAAAAACAGACTGAGACAAAATAAGGCTATCTGCCTGAGAATGCAGTGAGATTTTAAGTCAGGAACACAGTAAGAATTGTATAAATGCCTGCCTCACTTCTGGTCAGAGTAAGTACAAAAGGAGAATGATTATTAGGCTGAGCCTGATCCTCAGGAGGTGCCTTGTGCGCTGGATTGCATCCAGCAGTGCATTCAAGCATGCAGTCTGTATAGGACAACACAAATGTCTAAAGTTAAGCATATGTATAAATATTCTCAACACATTTTGTCTGGGAAGCTTTCCAGAATCTGGCTAGGAATGGTGGAATGCTTTCTTCCATGGGTACACCTAAACCAAGCATAGCTTCTTTGGCTACTGTCCTTTACTAGGTAATTCAGACCTCTATTTGGTTTGCATAGGCACATTATTATGCGTGTGTTTGTGCTGCTCATACAAATGTGATGTTCATATCACTGACCACTTAGAGATAGACTACCAATAACTTAATGATGGATACATCTAGTATCTGCAGTTTCATTTTTAAAAACCAATGTGGAAGGCATTACACAACATGTGGAGCAGTCATTTCTCAGACAGTCTTGCTTTAGGCAAAAATAAAGGCTGTTTAATTTTTCCAGAGCTCAGCATCTTCATAGCAGAGACATTTTCCCTTGGGAAAGTCCATGGCATCAGAACTTGCACTGTGTGCATTCACTAATGTTTCCTGTTTTCTAGTAGTACAACAAGGGAGGATGAATGAAACTCTGAATCAGTATCATCGTCCTCGTGTTACGTTGCTGACTTGGTTGAAACTGCTGTTGTGCAGAGAGATAACACAGTGCTGTACACCTCAGTGGCCTGCCTGTGGTCTGCCAGACAAGCATTCCTAAGTCAAATCTTACTTAAATACTGAACCACTTTAGGGAAGAGTGGTACCTTGTGTGGCTCGTTCCTCGGGACATCTAGAGTAACATCTGCCTTGGCCAAGAGAGTTGGTTTCTCTAGCTGAATGGAAGGCATACCCAGAGTTTTGGATGTCACTGTTGTGACCAAGCAAACTGCCTTGCACCAGGAAGATGACATGACTGCTGAGGCAGTCTGTAATATTCCTATGCAGTATGGGGAACTTTGCTGCCACACACAGTGAATCATGCACTAGTCCAGGACTCTGAAGGCAGGGATGGATCTGTGGGCTTACACACATCAGGAAGTCCAGTAGCACCGCATCTGAGCATCTGGCTCATATTGGGCATCTGAGCATTTGAGCATCTGCCTCAAATTGGCAGGGGAGAATGCACAGGCTGAGCAAAAGTGAGGCTCTCGTGGATGTGGTCAGGGCAAGCAGATGAGGAAGTTGCTTAAGTTACTTGGAGAATGCTGTAGTGCATTTCTTTCTTTCTCTCTTTCTCTCTCTTTCCTTCTCCCTTTCTCCCTTTCTTTTTCTTCCTTTCTTTCTGTTTTATTTTTCTTTTTTTTTTTTATGGGAATTTCATTAGCCTTTTGATAAAGTTGTCAAGGAAAAATACTGGTACTCTGCCATATGGAAGCATTTATTCACTACCAAGTATGTAAATTAGATTACATCCTCAATGGCAGCTGTGTTAATTAGCATATCTTGGTCTCCTGCTTGGTAGAATTGTAACCAAAGTTTGTCTGTTGCTTTTTGTCTTCCCCAAGCTACTATCAGGGCCTTCACAAAACCATTTAATTCAACTAGATGTGCCTCAAATCCCTGCAAGAGTCCCTCTGAGGACTAGAAATTCCTCACAGCATTTGCCCTCTGCCAGGGTTTCTCTGGCTAAAGAATGCAGTGAGGCCAAGGAGATTAGCAGGAACCCCTTTGGGGATGGGGGAGATCTGTTTCATGACATGGCTTTAAATGTTGGCTGGACTTACTCTGAGGCTTAGAAGCTCTGCAAGAGTCCTCAGGCTAATTAGGTGAACTTGCCAAGGCCTGTCAGACACTTGGTGATTGGCATTGGATCCTTCAGACTTTTGGCAAAGTGTCGGAGACAGCGACATGCCACTGAAAAGCTCTGGCTGTGCTAAGTAACCACGAGCACATGCCCCTAGAGTTGCCACCATTCCTTGGAACTAGCAAAAACAACAGAGGCACTTGTGAGCTCACAGTAAATTGTCTGACACACACATACACACAATAGATAACAACTGGTCAAAATAGACTGATTTTTTCCAACTTTGTTGTCTCAGATTTTTGTTTCGGATTACCTGTGTTGATTAAAAGTGCTTCTTGCACTCTAACCCAATACATTTGGAAAATTTTAGGAAGCAAATATGATATGTCAAATACCCTGAAAATCTGTGAAGTTTGAGACTTTACAGCATAAAAGAGTGATCATTTACCTCTTGACCATTAGTCAACATAACATATTGTTGACTGTATAACAATCAGAGCCTAAAGATATTTCTGAGATAGCAGCTTTCCCATAGTGTCGTATCTTCATTAAAAAAAAAAAAAAGATCTTATTATAGGCAAAATAAAATTAGAAGAGCCTGAAGGATGTGGTTGATAGTAACATCAGTTCTTCTAAAGAATGGCACTTTGCAGAGGAGACATAAAAAAATGCCAACTGTTTGTCATCTTTTGTCACAACACTATTAAAAAAAGGCAGATGCTGACGTTATTGCAGCTAAATTTTAACCAAATCCCACACTCTCAGCCATGTTTGGTCTTGTATGCAGCAGGCAAAACCTGATAATTTTGTTTATAGCATTAGATCTAAGGAATGTATTCCATCATGCACAAATGAATTATCCACCACTTTTGTAGGATGTTGGTCCATGATGCTCAGAGACTTGAATTTGATGCCTCTTACTTCACTGCAATATGATGCATATGTACAGTCCTGTGATGTTATTGAACAAATATTCTCTTCTCCACAGCATTGGAGATCTCACATCTCCACCTTGCCTCTATTGCACCTGTTGAATCAAGAGTAGCAACAGAGGAAAAACTTGAATGAAGTTTAGGAGAACATTTCTGTGGTAGATAAACCACACTCAACAAACACATTGCCCAGAGCAGAGTTAAAGGGCAACAAGAAAGAAAAGTGATTCTTTCCTTTGCAGTCTCCACCCTGACAGTATGATTTGTATTCAGATGTCAGCAATGTGCTATCCAGAGTTTGTGTTTTACAGTCATTTCCTGAATATACACAGTATTATTACCCAAGTATCTGATTGTCATAAAATTCTAGTGCTTTCAATTAATTTTAAAATGTGTTTCAGGGATTGTTTGGCATGTTTTGTATTCTCACAGGAAAATTTTGTTTCATGTCTCAAATTTAAGTGATTATTCTGAAGAACTTGGGTTGGGGAGGGAGGATTGCACTTTTCTAAGTAAATACCTGCAGAAGTGAAACTTCCTTTGTTACATAGCACAGTGCAACACATTTAGTCTTTTTCTTATTTGACAATAATGTTAACATTATGATAATTCAGGGCTTTTAGTGTTATACAGCTTCAGACTACTCCTTCTGCTGTGTACATGATTGCTCATTAATTGGCCATGCCGTTGATGCCTACATGTTTTAGTATCTTCAGCTTTTCCAGCTCAGGATGTTCTTGATTCACTTACCAAAATAAACAGCAAACATTTTAGTCAGATACTTGAGCACAAAGCTCAAAACAAAACGATACTGAAACGAGGTAATGACACTCAGCTTCAGTAGTCCAAAGTTTCACTTGTTGTAATGATGGGTTGTGAGGCTGTGAGAGGGAGATGCGTTCCCCTTGCTACAGGATCCATCCAAGGACATACATTTGTATGACACTGACACCAGAAGTTGTGACTCACGATTGTAGTACTTTGGTGCTACTCTAAAATTACTGCTATTGTGAATTGATGATGGCATAGATGATTATTGTGCTCGTGTTAATTCTTTAGGAAAGTGAAAATCTTTAATCAGTTATATGCACAGAAATGATCATAGTTAAGGGAATGAAACATCCATTTTCTTAACCTAAAACTTACTTTTCGAGCTTCTTTGCCTAGCAATGTAAGAACAAGTATTTTCTTTCCCTCTGTGAGTATACTTTTGCTTTCTTTCTTCTTGATGCCTGGGTTCCTAGAGAACCTCTGTCCAGACACTCTTCTCTAATCAGTTGTAATTTTTGAGCTGACTGGTAGAAACAAGAGTGAAAATACACTTTCTCATACTTACTACCACTTCTAATTAATGCTCTGTCTATACAGAATGACTCATTAGATTGGTATTAAAATTATGTAAATGCCAGTGTGGGTAAGTCTTGATACTTAATGGCCACAGAACAGGAGTTAATGAAATATTAATTAAAAGGTTAACTATGACTCCTTCATCACATCGTTTCTTCACTTTCTGCCTAGGGTGCATTTATATGCTTAGCTAAGTACTTGCTCAATGTCACTGCAGTTCAGGACAGCATTTACGCTGGTATTTCAAGTGTATACTGAAGTACTCTTTGAAATACAGATACGTTCTCAAATTGACTATATAATTTATATTTCACGCCATCTTTTTCTTATTTGAGTTATTGCTCAAAAAATATTTCTTTAAAGATAAGTAGAAATGGTAATATAAGGAAGGAAGGAGGGAGGGAGTTTATTGTGAGCCATTTTCTTTTCCAAATAACAACAAAAAAAGTCTCATTTTATAAACACCAAAAACCAGATGTTCTTTGTTGGTTTTAAGTACCCTGAGTTGTATCTGTTCACTGAAGTTTAATGCTGAGAAGAGCAATCAAGTAATTCACAAGGACAGATCTTGGTGTTAATTTTTTGCATTAACCATAAAACAGTTTGTTCTCTTGAAAATAACAGTTTGTATGGCGGTGGGAATCAGTAAAGCAAAAGACATTTTGCAAAACGTTTAGAAGAGATTTTCACCTATAAACCACTCGCACAGAGGCAGCTGGGGATTCCTAAAATAAACTTGTTTGAATTATACTACTAAATGAAATTCAATTAAATATAGTGGCGCATTGATTTTCCAATCTATGCCGTTTTACAAATTTTCATATTGCAATCTACCATTTAAAATTTATTGCTATCTTTCTTCTTCAAAATGTCAATGCCAGTTAATTGAGCCTTGGGCGTTCTGGGCAGTGTAACAACAGCACTGTTTGCCTACCTGCAATTTGTCTAACAGGGTTCATAGCACAAGAACAGCCAGATCAAAGGTTGCAAAAACCTTCTGTACATGTTACAGTGAGAAAAGCAGATGAAGTTTCACTGATTGTTGAGTCAATCACCTAACTTCTTTGCTCTTTCTATGTATGCAATATGAGTAACACAGGAAAATGAATCCAGAGATAACAGACTTACTGAAATAAGTCCAAGATGCATCCTAAATTTCCTGTAAAATAGAGATATAGAACATTGCAATTCTGTTGAAAAAGATTAAAAGTCAGAATTCTCCACGCTAAAATACCCAAGAACTTTTTGATGGGTGGAGCAGGGTGTTTTTGCTGATTGGGTACAAAAGTGTTTTTGTCATTTGCCTGAGCCAAAAAAGGATTTCAGCTAAAAGTTGTCACAGCAAAATTGTGAAAGCATTATTTTCTCAGAAGTGCATTCAGTAGTAACTTAACAAAAGCTGCAACAGAAGCCAGCCATAACAGAATCTCAAGTTCAGATGATGATGATGATGATGATTATTTTCTAGAGACGATTTCTTACAACATTCACGCTAATACACAAGTCTCTAGATCTGTGTAGTCAGGCATGTTCATCAAATTCTGAGGTGAAACAACCCACCCATTGAAGACAAGGCAGGGCTATCAGCTTCTCACTGAGGATGTGCCAGCAGTGCCTCCAGCAAAACCTCAGAAGGGACTTCGAGATGGATCTTTGTGGTTGACATCTTGCTGAATGAATCTTTCAACCTTTTAATGTGGGCTGTGTTCTCTGAAGGGACCAGGACTTCTTGGACTTCACAGTGTTTGGATCCCTCTGAATGAAGCTCCTTCTCCACAATTACAAGCCCTCTTCCACAATGCTGTGTGATTTCAGATACTTATGCTTCTCCCTGCTAAAAGAAGAGTCGCATGGCAGGTCGTTGTGCACAGCAGCATGCCAATGCAGGACACACGTCACATCTTGCTGGAAATGACTGGATGCAGCTTCTTAGATTAAAAAACAACAAAACAAAAAAAAACCTGAGACCTTGTAAGGGTTCCCAGGAGGAACAGCCAGCAAGAGCTGCCTCCTCCTGGTTTCCCTTCGCCGCAGCAGCCCTCTGCTCAAGGGAGGAAGTGTGGTTTTTGTTGGCCACGAAGAAGCATCTCTCCCAGCAAAGATTTTGGTGAGCAGCCCGTCTGTGGGCAGAGCGTGCCATGGGAGATTGCGGCCGGCTGATATGAGAGATGATATCACAGATTAGTTAACCGTATGGGCTGAGTCCCGGGGGAGGTGTGTGAAATGAATCAGATTAAACAAAATTGATAATGTGAATACTTAATCAAACAGACAAAGGTAGTCTGCACAGCTAATTAGGGGCAAATAGAGCGTCCCTCTTGTACCTCATTTAACTGACAAATTGTGCAGACAGTTTTAATGGGAGTCTGTTTAGCAAAGAGAAGGCTGTACAGTTGACAGCTTGGCAAAATGTGGTTTCTGTAACACCACATGATGCTTATGGAAATTAGCCTGGTGCAGCTGAGCTCTGAGTAGGTGAGAGCTGCCCAAACTCTAGTGAAATGGTGAAATGGACCTTTCACAGGCCTCTGCCCCTGGCTTCTTAAAGGGACCAAAGCATTTTTCTGGTAGTTGAAAGGGAACACTTTTGAACTAATGTAAAGGATTGTTATGGTAACTGAAAGGGTCATTCTTGTAGCTAAGAAGGCACATAAAAAAAATCAG
This sequence comes from Lagopus leucura, assembly GCF_019238085.1. Taxonomy (NCBI): domain Eukaryota; kingdom Metazoa; phylum Chordata; class Aves; order Galliformes; family Phasianidae; genus Lagopus; species Lagopus leucura. The sequence goes on along the minus strand of NW_024962252.1, from coordinate 49,251,496 downwards.
ACTCATCACCCTAGCTTATTACAGTTTTCTGTGTGGATTCTTTCTAAAAACAAAGTCACTTTCACAGCCTCCTGGGAAGTAGGTAAATATGAGTTACTGACAGTGTCTTACATACGAAGAAATCTACCAGGGCCAAACTAAGGATGGAGGATTGGGCCCAACCCAATGCCTCCCATCTTCTAATCCAGGAGGGTCTCTGCTGCTCTACAGAGCAGCACTTTAAATACAGTAGGTCTCCAGTTTCATAAGCCCTGAATGACAAAGCTGTCAAGCTTTTCTAATTTCTGGAAGAGTCTGCCTCCTGTCCTTCTCTAAAATGATCATATCCCTTCATCCTCTCATGTGTCCTAAGGGCCCAAATGGCTAGCTCTCTTCCAGAGAAAGATGAGGGTGTTTGGCTGTGTTGCTGAGTCTGATGACAGACTCTATAAACGCAAACTGGAGAGTGGATCCTTCAGAGAGTGAGAGAAGTGATCAATGTGACAGTCAGTCAGTGTACTTCACCACAACTTACATTAGAAGTTGCTGTTTTAATTACTGATTTAGGAAAGCAAAGTTCCAGCAAGACAAGGGCCTTGCCGATAAGGGGAGCATTGCTAACACATCTTCACTTTATGAGAATGTATTTAGGTTTCTTCTCTGGTTTTGAATATACATTGTTTCTGTTCTGCATCTGCAGATCTGCATCTGAATCTACATCTGTGCATAGACTGGCATTTCTAGCTCAGAAAATGAGAGAGACTTGCAAGAGGTTCAATAAGAAAATTCCTTTGTATTGCTTCAGCCCCAGGACTACTCTACTCTGCTCTGAAAATGTCATCAGGAGCAGTAAGAGGAAATCTGGTATCTCTATCAGACCAATTGAGGACAGCCCAGGTTTTACTGGAAGTCATTGTCAGGGACATAACATCCTCTATCAGAAGCCAGTGAGGTCTGTTATAGGCAAAATTGTATTTAACAATATGAGAAGTTGTAATAGAAATTCACCACACTGGGCAGCACTGATGCAATATTTTAAATCTCCAAAAGTAATGACATCTCTCTTTTAGTTTCACCAGCAACTAACATCACAAGAGTTTGGTGAATGTGTGTGAGCTTATCCATAGGTGTGCACACATTCTACATTCACTCAAACAAGGTATAAATTTTGATCATAAAGTCAGTGTACTTCCTGAGTTAGAAGTCTCAGGCAGCGATCCAAATGCTGACTTTCCACATGATGTTGTCCATTTCACTTCTGTACCTCACGTTTACAGAACAAAATCGTATTTTGAATGAAATGTCATGCATGTAATGAATCTTGGTAGTGAAGCATAGGATCTGGTATGGGTGAAATTCTTAGCTAATGAAAACCGAGTAACATACTCAACATTGGTTGATGAAAGTGTCCAGGATGAAAGTGTAAAGCTCAGAGAATTTGTGCCTTCTGTTTTTGAGATTTGTTTAATAAACATGATAGCTTCCTTCTCTTCCACCTCAGTGGTTCTTATCACCTCAGCACTGCAAGAACTCCAGTAGAAAAAAATGTGAGTGCCATCATCTTCACAGTAGCATGGAGTGTTGTCACATTTGACATCTGACCTATGCTTAAATATCATCCACTGTTGAAAGGCATGAGTTTATGAGGGAACATAAAGACGGTAAACATATGCCCTGAATTGAAGATTTCAGGAATGAAGTGCATTATAGGTGTCATAAAGTAGCACAGAGAATGCACTGCCTGTAGCTAATGTTTTGGCTGAATTCTCTTATGGAATTCTCCTTGTGGAGCTCTGTCCTTGCAGTATGGAATTTATAGAGATACTAATTAAAAGGTAGGATGGAATGGATATTATTTAATAAAGTCAATATTACATGCCATTTAAAAAGCATAAAATCTGATCCTTGTATAGATGCAGATTATTTTGGTCCTCTTGTGTTAATTTTTATCTTTCATATATTCTTGAGGTACTGTCATAATATGAAAAACTATTCATTGAATAGATTCATGGTTGAGGTGAAAGTCTTAGTAAACCTAGTCCTAACAGCAATTCCCATCCTGCCCTTAGTGAGGTACTGATCTTAACCTACCTTCACTGATATGAAACGAGGATAATCAAGATTTCCTATAGTCATGGAAGTGTTTGAGAGGTGAGTTAACATCTGTAGAAAGGAGGGGATGAACGGAAGAATGAGCAAGCAAAGGAAAGCAAAACGAAAGAGAAAGACAGAAAAAACTATGGGGAAGCTGAATCACAGAATCATAGAATAATTAAGATTGGAAAAGACCATTAAGATCACCTAGTCTAATCACCACCCCATCCCTAGTATGCCACTAACCATGTCCCTCAGACATCTACACATTTCTTGAACTCTTCCAGGGGCAGCGACTTCACCACCTCCCTGGGCAGCCTGTTCCAGTACCTCACCACTCTTTCTGAGAAGAAAGTTTTCCTAATATCTGACCTGAATCTCCCCCGATGCAACTTAAGGCACCTGTTGTCCTATTGCGTTACCTGGGAGAGGTCTGAAGGCCTCGAATTCCTTTCCCACACATTTGAGGAGCAGCCGTCCTGTCAGATGGACAGAGTGCAGCTTTCATGGTGGCTGACACACAGCTGAAAAAGCACTTAGGAAACTGGAGAGTATTTTTTTTAACCTCTTCCCCTTCTTATAAAAGCTCAGGTAAATCCCACCAGCTCCCTCATGAAATGCTTGCATGAGCAAAAGTTTTTCCAGAGCATTTAATGAGTCTCACGTAATTGAAATAGGAGGGGTTTTGAGCCTGCTTCAATAGAGCGGTTTGAGTTAATTGATAAACCTTATCTTTTTATTACTGGTGCTACCCTTCTGTCTGAAAAGCTGGGAGATTTCCTTATGGGATTTGAGCAAATATTGGAAATTGCAGTGGCAAATTAGCAGGGCCCACAAACCAGAAGTGACAGCTCAAGGAGGCTGGTGGAGGGAGTGGAGCAATCCCTTTCCAGTAGCAATTGGCCAGACTTATCATATGGACTAATCACAACAGAGCTGGTGAAATAATGGGCACCAGATGTTAATGCTTTGTAGATGCTGGCTCTCTGGAGAGCTGCTCCACTCCATGTGTTCCCCAGGAGTAGGAGTGTGGCTCTCATCTATTAGCAGGACAGGGAGCTGCTGCACAGGACCTCTTCCATGTGTCTAAATGGCGACATGTTTCCTTGTCCCAACTTAAGAAATTTGCATTCATGAGAATCATTTCCATGGTTTGTAAGCATCGGATTCATGGTACTTAGTTTTGTTGTGGGAGATCTTCATGAGTGAGTGAGTGAAAACTAGTCACGCAGTAGACCAAATCACTAATGTTTGCCTCCACAGAGATCTTTAGTAGGGATGCTTCCTTGCAAAGTGATGAATACACCCATGCAGGCCTCCGCAGCACAGCAGGAAGGGGGAAACAGGCTGGGAATGTTCTTCCCCCAGGAGCTCTGCAGGCAAAGATCTAAACTGCTCCCCAGAGCACAGGAGCTGCAAGAGACAGGGAGTGAAGTAGACTCCTCTCTTGCTTTTACACGCTGTGCTTCCACACAAGGTCTATCCTCCATCTAGCCTTATAGGATAAGTTTACATCTCACTAATTATTTGCACTATGCTTGCTTGACAAGACAGAGATTAGCTAAGCCTATGCTAAAAATGCTGCCATCAGTGCCACTGCCAGCTGCAGTCTATTGTGCTGTGCACAGCGCAGAGACTGCTTGGGTTGTGTGCAGGGGACATATCCAGGCTGGGTGATAAGTCAGGTGAGTGGCCAGCAGTTAGGGCCTGCTGTGTACAGGTCCTACCTGCTACCTAAATAGTGATGCTACTTTTAGCAGACCCAGCTCTGCTCCCTCCTTTTCCTCAGGTAATCTGGTGCTGACCAGCCGCGTCTTCTGTCTGATAGTGGGAATCTCTCTCTTCTGCATTGTCTGTCCATCCGCCAGCACAGGATTTTGCAGGGTTTTCCATGAGCAAAGACACATCTCTGTAGAGAGAGCATAATGCAGATGGCCTTATCGGATCCTGAGCAAATAACAGAAGTGGTTTCCTGCAGTTTTGCAATCTCCTTTTCAGCCAAAACCCCAGACAAGTCCCAAACACCATGCCATAAATGAGAAGCACTAGCAGTGCTGTTTCTGTTTCCCAATGTTCTGGACTCAGAATAAGGGTGCTCTGACAAGGAAGACCTATAATAGGGAAGGAAGGATAGGAAGGAAGACCTAGACCTATAAGCCTAGAGTTATAAGAATCATAAGAACAATTTTAGGTATCTTTAATAGAAATACGTACTTTGTAATGCAGTAGACAACTTATTGACCATCTGTGTGCTCAGCTCAGTAGGACGACAAGCAAGAGGGTAAGAGGGGCTGCAACTGTTCTGGACTTTTTGGGTACCACAAAGGCACCTGGGTTGCAGTAAACACCAAGTGCTTGCACTCTGAGTGTGAAGAGGACTTCAGTTTAGTTTGTAAGAAAGCCAAGCACTGGAAACCATGTTACATTTTAAATCCCAGGCACTAGGCTGCAAAGGGGATGGCAGTCTACAAAAAAGCCATGGTTCTGAAAGGAACAAAATTACTTGGCATGTGACTGCTCCTTCATAGCTGGGAAGGAGCTAACATCTCACAGAAGTCAGGTGTTATCAGATTTGTTATGGTGCTCTTAGGACCAAATGAATTTGGTTCCACAGCTCACTGTTCCTGGATAATGTGCCATTCTCTACCAGAAGCTACATTAATATCTTTTCTTCTTCTTCTTTATTGTTTTTTTTTTTTTTTTTTTTTTTCTCTCCCTCTCTCTCTCTCTCCCTTTTTTTTTTTTTTTTTCTTCCCAATAAGAATTCAATGTTATGTAGTACAAACTTTTCAGAGGAAGTCTTTAAGTTTCTTAGCAATTTGTCTGTTTATTCATTAGCTTAGAAAAGCTGGATTGGTGGGGACAGAAGTGACAGTTCCATTTAAATGCCAAATGCCTCTTCTTAACTTCAATCTGCATCTAAAACAACAACAAAAAAGCCCTGCAAGACACAGGCATTCTTTGCAATCACTGACACCATTTCTGCAGCCCCCAAGAGTTGTAGTTTTTCCTTGTGACATTTGAGATCAAATGATCAATCACCAAACACATCCCTTAAATCTGGATTAGCAATCAATTGCCATTCTCAGGCATGTGCCAGGGACATCTTCCCCTCCCCTCTATAGGATGCATTTCAACTTGGATCCGCACCTTTGCCTTTGCAATAAGGACCACCAGCTTGACAAGGGCTGCTGTTTGCCAACAGGAGTAACAGAGCAAGAGAGAGGGGAGAAGTGCAAGAGAGAGGGGAGAAGGGAGAAAGTCAGAGGGCTTCTGTCAGCTCCTGATAGTGGCAAGTCCCTCTCTTTTTTATGTCTCCTGAAAAGCTACTTTTCAAGACTTGGCAGAGCCATTACCAATTCTATGGCTGCATCTCCCTGCATTTTCAGCCATCTGTCTTTACTCCTTCCTTTCTGAAGTCAGAAAAGAAAATTATTTTCACATTAGCAACTCATTAAATGACTCAAATTTGTAGCACAATCACTGTTGGAGCCAAACCCATTGTTTTTACACTTCCAAATACCTACTTGGAGGCATTGTTAGAGGAGTGGGGGCTGGCGTGCAAGACCTTCTGTCATGCACATGGGCAAGTGGGTAGGGTGGAGCCCTGTCACCCTCATCCATCATTCTCCATCAATGTCACCACCGCCTGCAGAGACATTACCCCCAGTCACTCACTCACTTGGTCATTTATTTATGTCCATCAACATGAGAAGGGTGAGAGGACATGAGTGCTCAGGATCAAAGCTGGTAAGGTTTTTAAAGGTTATTTAGGACAGTTGAGATTCTGAGGAGCACCTGATGACTTAGGGAAGTGCGCTTTGAGTGTAGATTCTCAGTACAAAGCCCCTTCAGATCAGGTACAGTGCAGATGCTCGCTGTGCAAATGCCTGAGGCTGCTGCTGATTAATCTGTGCAAAAAAGCAGAAAAGCAGTTTCAGCACTGATCAGCCACACTTGCTTTTCTTCAGCTGGCTCTGAGCTCAGAAATGCATGGGTTTCTGCTGAAGATTCAGGTCAAACTCATCTCAAGCTCTTCTTCAGAACTCCTCAAACAACATTTACAACTTCAGTCTCTGAGCTGGCCACAGGGGAGTGAGCAGTGGGCACGGCCCCCCCTAGGCTCATAGCTCAGGATGTGTGGTGGATGTGGTACCCCCTGTGCAACTCCTCCTGTCCCACTGTGGTACTGGGGAAATGCAGATGAATTTTAGGGGCCAAGCACATTTCCTGTGTTACGTATAACACGCCTTCTGGGAATCGAGGATATTAATCGATTCTAAACATACTGTTCCTTGCCTTTAAAAATCAGGTCTTCTTGCACATTGTCAAAGCCTCCCTGAGTCCTCCTGTCCCCTGAGTTGATCACTGTGAAATGAGGCCATGTCACAGCATAACTTATTAGGGGTGTTTCCGTGTGTTTGAATTTGCACAGAAGAGGTTTTATCGTGGGGACTGTGTTTGACAGGCTCGTCCTCCCCCGGGCTGGTTCACATTTAGCGAGGAGCGGCTGACAAAGCTCCTGGGCTGTGGAGATCCACAAGGTGCTTGCAGCTGGCACAGATACCTCATTAAAAATTCATTTTTTCTTGTCGTAATAACAAAGTGTGGAGCAGCGGTGGCAACATACTTTCGTATGGGAAAGCACACAAAGGGGGACAGCTGAAAGAAGCTGTGCTTTTCTCCTGTATTTCCAGCCCAACAGAATCATCTTCAAAGGGAGCAGCCTTGCCCGTCCGTGGTCTCCTTGCCTGCACCGCCTGAATGGCGCTGGATGCACCCACAGCCGCCAGCCCAGCCAACTGCTGGAAGCCATTCAGGGGCCACACTCTTTAACACATCATTTTGTTTTCCTTCTCTGCTCATCAGAAGGGATAGGCAAATGAAAACAGCAACCCAGACTCGCATGTGACAGCTTCCCTGCCGGGGTTCCTAAGGCCTTGTTTCCAGGCCAGTGGAGCCCAGCCTCTTTATTTTGGAGGGGGGGCTGAATGTGCACAGCAATTCCAGACCAGGTCTGCTTGCTTCTGCAGCAAAAGTGAAGAAGTAGATTTATAAAGGCATAAGTTGGAGAAGGGCAGCATTTGTTTTGCAGCTGTAACTGCTCAGAAAACGCTCCAATGAGTGTGAGTGCAGTAGTCACACAGTGTTGAGAGCTCCTTCTCATGAGACGTGCAAGCGCCTTCATACACATTGTCAGAGCTAGTGAAGGAGGTGGTTGGATTTCTGAAAATCATGAGAGTTCACCTTGAAAATGTGGAGCAGAACCTCAGCAAACAATGTATTTCAGTCTTGGGCCTATTTTTCTCCCCGTTTTTTTTCTTGTCCATATCCCCTGCATTTATGCTTTTCTCCTTGTGGAAACATGTAGATTAGAAAAAATGAGGAGGATGGAAGGGAGAGAGAGACAGAAGGTAAACAAGCATTATGGGAATAGAAAGGTCTGAGAGCCAAGAACAAAATTGTCAGACTACGTGTTAACGGCTCAGAAACTTTCCTCTCACAATCAGACCAAAACTCTATGCACTAATTTCCACTTTCAGTTATGGTTGTTTTTAGTTTCTATTCCCTTAAAAAAAAAGGGGGGAGGGGGATGGGGGTGGGGGGGGGGGGGGGAGAAAAAAATAATAATGATACAAAAATTTGGTCCAATCTGTGTCACATATTAAAAATTGGCACCTTGCAGTTGTGCCACTCCTCAGTAACATGGCATCAAAACCTTTCTCAGAAGTGCAGCAGATGAACATGTTTTAGTTATTCTGCCTGGAAGAGGAGCTGCCAAGGAAGAATACCAGGCAGATGACCTCTGCAAATGCAGTACTCACAGTTTTCTGTCAGAGAAGTCAGTATTCCAGCATCACTGCACATGCAGCCCAGGGGTACAAGCACCAGAAATTCTTGGTGGTGGGAGCATGAAGGGGACTATAGAACATGAGACAAAGACCACCAGGCAGAACTAATGCTTTTCGGTAACACTGTAATCCATGCAAGAATAAGGTACAAATGCCTTTTCTATTCAAGAAACCAACTGCCAGATTAAACTATGGACCAGTTTTTCTACATACATTGTCAATAAAGTTATGTTCAGCAAATGCTATTTCTCTGTAGCTTGGATAAATGTCCAGAAGTGCCCAAAGGTACTAAGTCTAAATTTAAGCATTCTGAGAACTATTATCTAGCTCTCCAGAGAGCTCTGGCCCTCTCTACTACCCATATGGATAGGCACTAAGATAACTATCTTAACTTCAGGCTATCTCAAATTTAGTTAGCCTCTTCCATCCTTCAAAGTCATGTTTCAGAAGTAATTTAGTCAAGGGTATCTAGCATCCTTTTAAAAATAATCATTTCTGACACAACTGGCAATCATCAAGCACAGAGGGATCTGGGATATTCTCAAGTGAGTGGTTGGGGAGGTAGGGGTGAAAATACTGGGTGTACGTGATGGTGAAATGTCTGCCCACAGAATATACACCTCCAAGGCTCACCTATTCTGTGTGGTTGAGGGAGATCTCAGGGCAGGAATGAGTGGCTGCCTGGGGGTATCTTTTTTTTTTTCCATCTGCAACAAGGAGGTAGACCAGATGAGAGGGAACAAGGCCAATCTGGTTAACTCTAGGTGGAATCATTTATCTGACACATTGAACATCTGGGTGGTTTCTATGACTCCCCAGATTGAAACTGAACTCTGCATTTTTTTATGTGCAGCAGGCATGGAATATACTCATATGAAGGCTTCAGATAGTATTATTCTAAATAACATGAACCACTGTGTTTTCTGGCTCCAAGTTTCAGAAGCACAGCACAGCTCATGCCCATTTAACTAAACTCTTTTCTCCCAAACTTATATGACCTCATTCATAACACCTTCTTGGGACAATGCCCACTTCATAGTCTCCCCTAAACTAAGGTACTGCCAAGGAAAGAACTACTTGACTCAATCAGAGCCTAGCTGATAAGTGTTCTAGCAAATGACCAGTGGGGTGACTGTGGGATGGTGCCTAAGTCTATCCACACTCTTAATCACCAGCTGCTAGTTTAGACATGAACACAGTTTCATATCACAAAGACATACAGAAATAAAGTGTACCTGAGGAGGCATGACTGGATAAAACCAGATGGATGATGAAGAGAAATCTTTATTCAAGTAAATAAATGTATTGGATGAACTCCTGCGTTCAAGAAGACTACTTACATAGATTGTTGGGCTAATGTGCCAAACATTAGGAGATGGCAAATCATTCATATAAGCTAAAATGAAAGTGAGTTCAGGATTAATATTGGGAATCACAGATTTAGTACATAACAAACTTGTCATGAAGGGGTTAGAGTGATCATGAAAATTCCTTTGTCAGACTGTCAGTAGCACAGTGGAGCTGAGGCATGGACTATAATGGGCTATAATACAGGCATGAGACTACTTGTTTGAAATGGGAAAAATCTATTGTGAGTAGAGATTTAAATCTCTGTTGGCTCCAGCTCCTGGCAGAATAATGCTCAGTGTGGTGCTGGATGCTTGAGAGGGATGCCCACTTTCTCCAGGCAAGAGCCAGCAATGGTGTCCTGCTAGGAATACAGGAAACCTCACAAAGTGAGCGTTTCCACAATGGAAAACTCTTCCAATTTCTCATTTATAGCATCCCTTCAGAAATTCAGAAATATGGGGTAGAATCTAAGCTACCTAACATTGGCTAGGATCACGAACTACTTCACAGATGAGGATAACCTCCGAATCAGAAGAACATAACCCAAAATCCTCCTAGACATTGGTACCCTTTGATCTGAAAGAGTTTGCTCTTACTGCTGATCTGCACTTCCTGAGCTAAGCTGTATTCTTTCACACCAACTCACTGAAGAGTTGGACCCAGCAGCTACAGGTGGGCTCAGAGACTCTTCTTCTTCTGTGATTCCAATAAAAGGCAATATTTGCACAGGAAACTGGAACAGGGTGCCCTGAGAGGTTGTGGATGCCCCATCCCTGGAGGCATTCAAGGCCAGGTTGAATGCATCTCTGGACAGCCTGGTCTAGTGGCTGGCAATCCTGCCCACACCAGGGAGGTTGAAACTAGATGATCTTTGACCATTTTATGGTTCTGTGGTTCTATGATTCAGTATAGTCTTACTTCTCCGAAGGGTTGAATTCTGCCATCCATCCTAGATGTGGATTGTTAGTTACAAATATTCCTTTCTGCTGGTTCTTTACTACAGTGTATTGGGCTTGGGTGAGGAAAGTAAAAAATTAGAGGTAGGAATTGTCATAGGTACTTTTTGCTGTGATTCCACCACTCTATCCATGCACTGAGTTACATCTTGACAGGGGACAGAACACAAGAGCGTTACACTCATACAGATACAAAAGACATCAAAGTCAGGAGTGCTTATCCTACCCTCAGGCCAGAGGGATTACTTACTCTTTCAGCGTCTCTAGTGATCTTTGTGAAGGTAAACCTGTGCGTAGATTTGGAGACCTACTGATGGAGGTTACTGGCCTGCGCAGCACACCCAAGGCACAACATAAGGATTTTAAAATGCAGCCTTGAGGTAAAAATACATCTGTAAGCTCACAGTCAAGAAGCAAAAATCAGACATGCTGGCTAATGCATATTAATGTTGTCCCTGAGAACAGAGGAAACCCTGGCTCCTAAATTGTGGACCAGCCTGGTAGGTGCTGTTAGCACAAAGTCCTGATCCATACTCATTTTCTGGCAGTCTGTGCTCAAAAAAGAACATCAGAAAGCAAGCTGGACTCTTGCCTAGCAGAAATCTGACTTGACTTGACTTGATTAAGGAAAAAGAAGAGATTTGTAGTAAAGCTCAAAAGATTCTGAAGGCTGTGGCAAACTTCGGTCTTGCTGCATGATGTGGATACAGTGGGCTGGGAGATAAGATTTGCAGTCCAGTCCTCTTGATGTGCTTTTTTTCCCCAGTAAATGAAGTGAATGGGTTTTGTCCCTAACTGATTCTCAGCCCATTTTACTTATGATGATGACAAACAGAAAATTCCCCTTGAGAAGAAGAGAGTGGCATCAGGCCCAGGAGGAGGCAGGAATCTGCTGCCTGAATTGCAGCACTGCTCCTCTCAGGGTACATTCTATTGATGCTTTGGAAATGATGCTTCCTGTCCTGCTGCTGTCAGATGGAGGGGGGAATTCCTTTGTTTTGATTGGCACTTTATTTTTGTGCATTATTATTAATTTTAATTTTTTACAATCATTTTATTTATTATTTATCTATCTATCTATCTGTCTATTTATTTATTTATTTATTTTGTGGCCTTGCTTGTAACTTTTGAAAGTAGCAGACCCTGAAATTCATTAAAATGAATGGGAAATGATGGGAGAAAAAGTGTGAAATTGTAACAGTCTGTTTGGGGTTGATTAATAGAAATTTCTCCTAACAATCCCTAGACCCTTCCGGGGGTCATTGGAACGGAGCAGCTGTAAAGACAGCAGGAGCAATTTAAAAGCGGCCTGACGGGGGCCAGGCAGATTTTGGAACAAGTGGGGAGAGTCCCATGCCCTTGTTTGGGCCAGTGGGAGATGACTGGCCACCACGGTGTCAAGTTAACATGCAGATGAGCCCTAGAGGTGCTCCCATCGTCCTGGAAAGGGTTGTTTTGCTGTCAGGGGGATTACTGTCCTTTTTTACTATTTTTAAGACTTCAGCAGTGTTACCAATAGAGCTGAATTGCTGCTTCTTCTAAATGGTGGAGTGCTTACAAGGAAAACACTGCTATGGGTAGAACATGCTGTCACAGGGAGGTTGGGGGAAAATTCTTTCCTTTCTTTCTTCTTCAATGACCAAAGAGTCAGCATCAAGGACCCAAGCTGGGGATTGAAGGTAGAGGTGGCCAGCACCAAGGAGCAGGGCGGTGGGATGACTGTGCCTGCTGGGAGGGACGTTTCCCTGGCTCCCACCAGGCACCCCAACCTGAACCGCTTTTTCTTTTTTTTGAAGCAGCTCTACATAGCCAAATGCTTCTGCCCTAGGAAAGATACAAAAGAAAACTTCAAAGAAAATGTCCCCACACTGACATAAGGCTAGAATAATGGTGACCTAGTAGCTAAAGACTGGGACGAATACTGAAAGTAATTCACTCCCCTCCATAACAATGGGGCAAGTGTGACAATGATATATACCAGGAGGCGAGGAGAGCCACTTTTGTCGGGCAGCGATACCCCACAAACCCAATTGTAGGGAGATCAATACTGTCATAGGACAATTATCAAAGACCATCAGCTCATCATATTTTCATACCATAAACAGCTCAAGGCGCCGGGGCTGCCTCTCCTGCCGAAAGCCCCGTGCAGAAATTTGAAGGGTGTGAAATCGACATGATTAATAATTATAGTTATTAGCACATGTACCAGCTGCTCATGTATGGCTTAGACTGTGATTTATGGAGCCATAAATGCCCATATCTGCTTCTGACGCGGAAAGGAGAGGGCATGCAGTCATGGGCAGAATGCATCATCCCTGGTGCCAGGAGCTTCCCCCCATCCTGACAAAATTAAAACAACAACAAAAATGGGCCAAAAAGTCACCCCTGCTCCACGGAAATGGAGGGAGCCCTTTTGTCTGCATGTCTGCCATAACGGCTGCTGAAACCTGTCTGCTCAATGTCCCCAAAGCCTTTGAAGTTGGGATCCCAGCTAACAAGGGCTGTGGCTTCCCTCCCCCCCACAACTTCATGCTGTTGCCAGGCTGCAAACAATCACCATACATATTACAGATGAAACCACGAGGACAACAACAGAAGAAGGAAAACCTAATTGTCTAGGTGCCAGAAGTTAAAGCTTTTGTTTCCAAATGTAATTTGATTCCCCTCTCTCCCACCTCCCCCCATCCATTTACATTGTGGCCCATCATGGAAAACGATTTTGCTTCGCTACAACCTAAAAAAATGGTTTAAAATGACCACATGCGCCATATCATCCTCGTCTCTGTAAGAATGATAGTGCACTAACTTCTCTGAAGTAATTGTTGACTTCTTTGACTTTATTTTTGGTCTGTTCTTTGACTTTTTTGGCTATAATTGACTGTCATTGACTTCCCTCTGGCAGAACAAGAAAGCCTGGTTAGGTCTGTAAAGAAGCACCTTGACCTGCCACTGCCCGTGGATGTGCAGAAGAGCTGTGGATCAATTTTTCCATAATATTAATAATGATAGAGTAATCCTTTCTCCTTCTCAAGAAGCTAAAATCTGTGCTCTGTCCAAGCAATGTGTAGGAGCCAGCACCCCACCTCTGGGCCTGGCCCTGCATAACGATGGTCTTGTGAATGGCAAACAGACTGAATGTGCTGGCATGCCAAAAGTATTTCTGAAGCATTCTGCCTTTAAGTGATCTCCATGTAGTTTTCCTGTAATTCAAGGTAGAGAAGTGTTAGTAACTTTACCTAGGTATTTCTTTTCCTGTGGCAAGTTGAGCATTTGTCTATACTCAGCATTTGTCTATACTATAGCATTTGTCTATACTATATAAAAATTTTGGGTAAAAAACTGATAGGGATAAAAACCTTTCTAGGGAAAGAAAACACTTCATAAAAATATATGCCTACTCTAAAGCAGAGGTTTTCCCTTGAAATTCTGTTTTGGTGGGAACAGTTGACTAGTCTTCAAATTACTTTAGTTGACATATTCATACAATGCTCACCTATTATATCACTTTCAGTATTGATATACACCCTTCAAAGACATTGTGAATGTTTTCCTGTGTATATTTTATGACCACCATACACACTCAGAAAGTCTTGATTTGGAAATGCAAGCTATCAGTGCTAGTTTGGATGTCTGGTATTGCTCATTTCCTCATGTCATTCTGGATTTGCATCCTAAAGAAGAAGATCTTTTCTTTTATATTTTCAGCAGCTGTCCATGACATCGGATAACAACCAAGCAATAGCCAAATACAAGCTGTCTTCTGCTCAGATATCATTTGGTTGAGTACCAAACAAACAGGGTAAAACATAAGGGATGGAGAGCCGCAGTCATCTAATACTGCTTGTCTGTGTCTCCTTTCACAAATCCTTCCCCCAGGAGACCATGGATGCAAGTGATGCTCCATGTGGAGATGCCAGGCTTGGTGCACACAGAGCATCTTTTGTGTCAGAGGATGAAGGGTGCTTGCAACCAATCTCCAACACAGTTGCATGCAGACAGTGCACTGGCTTTTGACTTCTTTGTAGAGGAGCAGCATTTTATCTGCAAGACCAAAATACCCACAATCAATTCTGACCTGTGGTGGTTTGTTGACAGTTCTCATTTAGTCATTAACTAAATTAACTAAAAATATGTTATCACAAGGCTATCTTCTGCATGCGTGTATGAAACAGAAAGCCATGAAGACATGAGGCAGATACTTAAGAGTTTTGTGCAAACTACCTCACCAGGTCTTGGCAAAGAGGTTAGCATTAGAGATTCTTTCTGCTGCCCTTTTCAGTATCTGTGATAGGTGAACATCTCAGCTGTTGTATTATATCACTATGCAGCATGAAGCAATCAGGTGTTTGGGTTATTTTTCCCTGTTTTTGTTTGTTTGTTTGTTTTCCAGAAATGGCTCTATCTTCTTATATATATAAGTTTATCTATCCATAGCTTCAGAAATATTGTGCACATATGAAGTATTAAATGCTAATTTGCAGTGGAATATTCTTTATGCATGGGATGACAAAAGCCATCTGCAAGTCTGAGTTTACTGACTTTCTATGGAGAAATCTGTGCATAGAGGCATAGAAATAAGTGCTTTTAAACACCTGAGTGCATCCATGTCTGCATCCTATATGCGTATATGTAAAGCATACAGTTACTCCACTGAACAGCTGAGCGGAGGAGTAGATACAGTGACAAACAAATATCCTATTGAGGGAAAGTAATGTAAGCTAAGTTATATATTAATGCATAAAGTGTGAATTTTGAGCTGTGGGTATTTTTTCTTTATTCAGAATGTAACACATATTGAGTTGTTCAGTAATGGTTAACTATTTGTTGTATTCAATCACTTAGAATGACAAGAAAGATTTTCTGTTATATTTGTTCACATATAGCCTGTGCTACATGGAAGCATGTGCTACCTGAGTGAAAGCATCCTGAATAGAAGGAAGAGGGAAGAGATGACAGAATAGCTGAGGAAGCTAAAAAGATTGTTGTCTAGTAGAACATACTACTGTGTGTGATTATACATGAATATGTGAGTGCTTCGGCACTTGTGTGCCTGTGCATCTGCATATGCAGATGTCAGTATATGTTGATCTGTGTGAATGTATACAAATGATCTGTCCTCATTCAGCAATCTCTTCAGTTGTATTTAAGATGAATGGATGATCTGACTTCAGTGTTTCTATCCTATTTAGCATCTTATCTGAAGCCTTTGATAATTCTCCATCTGATGACTGAACTGCGGATGTTGTCCCCTTGCACCCCTCACTCCTACTGATCACAGTCCTCATACAGTTTTTTCTTTTTTTTGTGTGTGTGTGTTTATAATAATAATATTTTTAATAAAAATTATTATTGTTATCATTATTTTTTCCCACTCCAGTTCACCAGGAGTCCAAGAGAAGATCAGAAGATGAAGCACTAGATTATAAAACAAGCCTGACCAGATTCAGAATTGGTAAAGGAAGGGAAGTTTAAAAACATATTAACAAAATTTTTTCATTATTAAAGGATAAAACTGTCAGCAAAAGTTAAAAATCTTTTTTCTTGGCTAATGAGACCCTAGCTGCCTTCATGGAGTGATATTACAATAAATTACTGGACTAGAGAAAATGGGAAGAACCATTGTTTACAAAACAAGGGCTGGTAAATCAGAGGTGGTAGCCAGACAGGGGGACATGTTTAGAGTTAGCTGTAGAGAGAAAGATTCAAAATGTCACTGCTGGAAAACAGAACTCTACGAGGAGCATTTACAGCAATTCAACACCAATCATAACTATTTGACTAGTTCAGTAATATGTTACCCAGCTCTTCTGCAATTTTCCTAAAGAACAGTTACAGAGAAATGGGCATCTGCTCAGATCACCCAATTCAAAACAAACCATTTGCATAATAAATATTTGCAGAGGAGCAAGTGGGTGGGGTTTAGGCAAGTGCACAGATGAACATAAAAATCAAATATGGCTAGAAAGGAACTGGGCTTAATTACTGGAGGAAAATGGAATAAAACAAAACAAAGCCCTCATATTTCTTCAACTATGTTAAAAATTCATTACAAATTTCTCAGATATATCCATTTGCCTCTTTCTGTGTTCATTATTTCCTTCCTGTTCCTTACTGAGTAAAGAAAGGGAACTTGTGGTCTTGCTCCTATGGCAGCACTATTGCACTATTTGCTCATGAACAGCATGAGAGTGTGTATGTGTGCTTCTGTGGGTCCACAGGGAACTGAAGGTAGATGGCAAATAATAGACAGCAAAATACCAGTATCTACAGTATTTTTCACAAACAAGGTCTGCTTCATAATGCTAAGGTTAAAAAATGGCTAGAGCTTTTTTAATATCAGTTCACCCAGTCATTGCTCTTGCACTGAGCGTCAGCATGCAGTGGGAAATTCAGCGACACTTTTTACCGCCCATGGTCTCCTTCCAGCTATAATTTGTCCATCGCTAAAGTGACCATCAACTTATTATATTCAGTCCTCCAAATGAAATATCAGTTTCTTTCCAGTTTCCAAAGAAAGTGGGAACTCTCTTTGCAGGTGAAATTTTAGGCAAAGCACACTGCCTATGTCACAACAGTGGAACGGTGGCAGTGGATGCAAATGAGTTAAAAATGGTTTGACTGGGCTCACTTGTTGACTCTGGGCAGCTCAGAAAAGCCTGTGAAAGGGAAGAAATTGAGAGGAGAGACATGAAATGAGGAGAGAAAGTGAGAAATGGGGAAAAGCAAAATAAATACATAAATAAATTAGTGATTAAAAGCAACAACAAACCAGCAGCACACAAACCCTGCCTTTCCTGCATCTCAAGACAAAACAGTTAAGGATGCAAGAGACAAAAAAGAAAAGAAGTACTAGTGGCATGGAAGCATACCAGGAGAAATCAGTGTAGCAAGATCCTTGGCACATTACCAGGAAGAGGAAACTTGATGAACATTTAATCCAAGCACATTCTTCAGGGGGCTTCAGCCTCTCTTAGCGGCACAGAAGCCATGGTGAAGAGAGTATAAGAGTAAGGTTTCTCTATGTGACCTCTGCATGACAATACATGGTGGTGACATATTAAATATGACTAATATTTTCTTCAGAACGGAGTTTACAAAAATGCATGATCAGCTGTGGTCAGCAAACAAGATCATAATGTGCTGTCTATCACAGCACAAACAGTATATTAATGGAGCCATTAATCACCATCAAAACTGTATTAGGAGTGAAGATAGCCAAAGAGAGCTTAACTGACAGCAAGTGGCCATAAACCTGTCCAAAAACAAATCTGATTACCATCATACCAGCATCTGTGCCACTTATGAGGGTTCATTTTTTTGATGAAATTAAGTAGACAAGTCATTCATGCGTATAATAGACAACTAAATCATGGTAAACATGTTTCTGGCAAGAAAAGTAGTTAAAGAAAGTGGGAGATTGCTTTGCAGGTGAAATTTCAGGCAAAACACGCTGCCAGTGTCACAACAGTTGGTTAGAAAACCATTGTCAAACTCATTTTGCCAAGCAGTGAGTGAGAAATGTTTTGGATCCACATTCAATGGAATAAACGCTGCTGAAAGTCAGGGGATGTTGGGAGCCTCCAGCTATTTACAAGAAGGACGGCTTTTGCCAATATAAACTCTTGCTCTTTATAGGCAATAAATATTCCCTACAAACAATCTGTTTTATTCATAGACAGTTGGACCCATTATGTTTTGGTCTTGACAGACGGGACAGTAGGATGCTGCATTTAAATGACACAGACTGTATAGGAATGTATTTCCAGATGATAACTGAGCCTGGAGCTTCCACATAAATCAGAGGAGGGAAATTATTCTGTAAGAAATATGCTCGAATTTCAGCCTCATAAATACAGAGAGAAACCAAATTTTCAGCCTTCTTAACTTTTATGTTAGCATTTTAATGATCATTTTAGGCAGCTACCAAGAAATTCATGCTTACTGTTAGCAATGTTATACACATGAGAAGTCTCTCAGGAGAGTATAAGACAAGGCTGCTCTGCCTACACGTCTTAAGGCTTGCATCTGAAAAGGTCTCTGCTTTGGAGGCCAATTGGATTTTGCTGTTGGAGAAAAACTGTCCAACTCCTGAACTGAACATAAGCTGAAAACCATAGTTTTGCCACCTAATTCATTGTGGCAATGGCTTAGGTAGAGGTGGATGTACAGCTGAGCACAGGGCTGTCATCTGAAGAAGGGCATGAGAGTTTGAACCAAAACTGATAATCTGAGAATCTGTCAGACACGTGAAAACATGCCTGCTTTAACTTGCCACCTTTAAATAGACTTAAGAGGGCTGGTGATCTTAGTCCACTTCAAATGTTCCCCATCAGTGCTGTACATATGCTGGATGCACAATATAATTGAATATGGAACAGGGAGGGGAGCAGTCCCCAGAGGGGGAGGTTATTTCTTCATACTAGACATTAATGATGGAGTGAGTGACATTTATCTCCGCTCCTTTTATGAATCACTGAGATGCAAACAGCGAACACCTTGCCTTTGCTGTGAGCTATGCTTCAAGCCATGGGAAGCTGCCTGCCATTCACAAGCCAGTGCCTTGTAGGCAGCTCTATCTTACCTGAGTTCGCAGATGGACCATTCCCCAGGTGGGTCTGGCAAAACACTTCTCATTAATCATTGCTTAAAGCCCTCTCAGTGGGAAGACCTCAGGTTAGACATCATTTGGAAACAAATTGGGTGAAAAATAGCTCTGACAATAAGGAGCCCACACAGAATTCCCCTGTGAGAGCTTCAGCGGTGTGAAAACAGACTCTTCCAGGACACTAAATGATCTGTCAGTTAGTAAATGACATTATAATCCAGTTTTATGCCACAAACAGATCAAAGCCTTTGCTGCACTTCCTCATTTTTCCCTCTGTTTTTCTCCCTTTACCTCCTTTAATGTGACAGAGTAATAGAGGAGTGGAGGAAAGAAAGGGATCTGCTGCAGAATTTACAAAACATAGCTTTTTTTCAGTAAGGTGAATCAGAATCCGATATTCCACGTTAAGTCATTTCACCACTGAGGCAAGAAACAAAATAGAAAGGGCACAACATTTTTGTCTGTAGTTCAGGAAACAGGCTGAGACTTCCTTTTCTGGTTTGTTCCCAGTGCCTCTGACAATCCCTTTCAGTTTTGTGGGCAGAGATCCTGATTCTGAACACATCTAACTTTTTTGGAGGCGAGGGACTTAGTGACAGACTTAACAAAACCTGTTCTTATGTACCTGTTTGGACCAGGGCTGCATTAGCAATGATGTGCTTTCTCACCCCATAGAGAACAAAGTGGGGCCCCAGCCTGCAGCACCATGGAGACTTGAGGAACTACTTAATCTGAGAGACTAATCTTATAGAAAAATTAAGTCGGAGGTAAAATAGTTAAAGGAGGTGACTTTGTTTTGTGCAGAACACCTTGCAGATATTCACCAGAAGAATTGATGCCCAAATCCAAACCCACTTTTCAGACAGATAACCAAGGGTCAAAGACTTTCAAGGGACAAAACAAAGTCTAACAGTGTTGCCTTGTTGCCTCTGTTCTCATCACTAACAGCTGAGAGATAACCAGAGTCTACCATGGTATGCCATGTGTGACTGACAGGCTTCCCAAGATCTCTGACTGGCCAAAGGACCTGACTGTCCTCCTGGAATTGGGGTTCCCTCTTCTGCTGTTCTGTGAGTGCATTCACCGAAATCCTGTTACAGCCACATGTAAAACAAAGCTTTAAAATGAAGTGTGGTTTCAAGTGCCTTTCTGAATAGAGACCACAGTGATTACTTCAGAGTAAAATCCTTATCGTAGAATCATAGAATAGTTTAAGTTGGAAGAAAACTTTAAAGGTCATCTGTCCAACTCCCCTGCCATGAAGAGGGACAGGGCATTCACCACCTCTCTGGGCAACCTATTCCAATGCCTCACCATCCTTACTGTAAAAAACTTTTTCCTTATATCAATCTAAATATCTTTTAGTTTGAAACCATTTTGCCTCGTCTTTTCACAACAGACCTTGCTGAAGAGTCTGTCCCCTTCTTTTCCCTCTTCAGACATTGAAAGATTGCTAGTGGGTCTCCCCAGAGCCTTCTCTTCTCAAGGCTGAACTGCCCCAGCTCTCTCAGGCTTTGATTATTTTTGCATCCCTCCTCTGGATGTGCTCCAACATGTCTTTTGGTTCTTCTCCTGACCATGATACAGTTATGCAATCATAGAAGTCCAGTAGGTTGGTCAGACAAGACTTAACCAGGCTAAAGACACACTGGTTGTCTAATATCACCTCTTTCTCTTCCGCATGCCTTAGCATAACTTCAGGAGGATCTGTTCCAGAAATAGAACATCTGCAATCAAACTGTAGTTCTAGAAAGCCTAGTTATTCCCTGTAAAAAGACAGCATTCATCTTCAAACACTGATACTTTGTATCAGTGGTAATTTTGGCTCCTCGGAGAAATTGTGAACTAGATGAAGTAGACTTAAAAATTACTTTTGCTCTCTGTCTCCAGAATTTCTTCTTTTCTTAAGAACACAGGAAGGTTAAACTGACCCAGGGTATGGACAACGTAAAAAGGGAGGAGGCAAGTATGAAGCATAATTTACACAAATTTAATTGTGTATCTAATTGTAATATGGGTCAAGTCAGATGTTCTTGTGGTAAAAGATATGAATATAGCCAGCTACACCATGCAGGCCTGGACACATGCAAAACCCACTGCTGCAAGGCACTGCAGCAAGGGGTTGAAACATAAACAGAAATAGTTAATACTCAGGCTTTGATTCTTGATGGTGTCTGTATTATGTATGAACAAATGCTTATATACTAAACTAGAAAGGGTTTGAGGGCTAATATTTTAATTGGTTCCAGCTACAACAGTGTCCTTGCAGGATGTGAGAAAGTTTTTTGAAGTCTCTCTGTTAACAGTCATTATACAATGGGTTTTGGAGTTTGGGTAACAGAAGTTTACACCACTCTGAATCCAAGCAGGCCATTATCAGCTGAGGATCATCAACACATGGCAGGCATACCAAATATTATAAGACCTAAGGGCTGTTTAGCAGCCTGTGGATGTTTGATTCCTTGATTTTGCCTTTCCAGTGAAAAGCCCCTGACGTATTTAAGGCTCCTTGTTCTCTTGCTTTTTCCCAAAGTCATTTCTATCAGCTTTTTGTCTGGAGTGAATCAATAGCATCAGCCATGGGTCTGCCAATATCTGCCATCTCAATAGGTTGCCTCAGCTTTCTTATCCAGGAGTTCAGTGCAGATCTCAAAGCATGCTTGGCTTCAAATACTGCCTTCATTTTTCTTTCACTGTGGCTCATCCAGACATGGTCCATGCACTGAGCCTTATCTATCAGTACCCTCTGCCTGGAGCACACCAGTGTCTTCCAACATGAATGTTTGCAAAGAAGTATGAACAACTTCTGCTATTTAGCACAGAGCTCAGCTACACCATTCCTTCCTGCTCTAGGTCCCACCTTGCACTGTAAACACTCTTGCTGAAATCAGGCTTAAAAATGACAGTTTCCATGGCTATTGCTGTCAGATTTCCAAGAATGGCCTCAAGGTGTTGAGGAATGGAGCCTAATCCAACACTTGTCCCAGTTCAGTATGTTTGTACCTTTCTGCTGGCCTGTGGAAATGATGGGGTTGCAGCCAGCTTCACTCATCACACAGAATTAGTGAGCATGAGTGTCTTTGCATGGCAGCCATACACAGCAGTCAGCAGGTAAGAAGATTTATTGCTTTATTTGACACTGTTATTCACTAACTGAGTATGACACATCTGGGACTAGGAACCATCTATTTGACACCAATGAGCCTTTTTTGCTTTAATTGAGTTTATCCAGTTCATGCCCAGAATACAGTCTGGGCAAGGAAAAACTCCCACTCCACTCCCAAATGAACTGGAATAGGAGCCACTAGTTTTATTTTTTTTCCCAGAAATGAATAGGATTCACAAATGACATTGTCAGTTACAGAGCAAGGAGAGGTGATGTCAATCACTTCAGCAAGATCCTTCTTGTCGTAGGGCACCAGAATTATAAGAAACCATTTATTTAATGCTGATCGTCCACTGAGGTAAAATAGATCAAAATCTCAGAAACAATAACAGCACAGTCTGGGATCTGAGTGAAATTAAATGACTTTGCTCAACCTATAGATGAAACTGCACAGACTGTGTTCCTTGTTGCACTACCCAGGACCTTCTATTTGTGTTGTGCAGAGCTGAGAACAACCATGGCTCATGGTTGCTTAATTTCTTTCCCTCTCCTAGTGGGACAGATTGGCCCAGATGCACAGGAACTTAACTTGCTGTGAGCTAGATACATATTATGGAAAAAAAAAGGAAAGTTGGGAACATCTTATCAATCTTACATGGGACTTAAATGCAGCACTAAGTGCACTTCATTTGCTTAAACTGTTTAGGTTGACACTGGGATAATGAGGGAACCAACCATTTATGTGACAGTGCAACACTGACAGATGAACCCACCACTGTTTGAGTATTAAATGAGAACTGTTGCTAAATTCTTTGAGAGAGCTTGTGCATCCTAAATGGAATATTTCATTTTTTTTTCTTGTAATTATTCCCAAGTCTGTAATTAAACTGGCCCCTATGCTGATAAGTTTCAAGGCCTTTTTGTTGCTGATATTTTGTGGATTTAAAAGGAGAATTTGCTCAGTAGGTGCATTTAACCTGGAGTTTCAACTCTTTTTACTCATGCAGTCACGAACAACAAAGTTCTTCCCTTTTATATGTAGATGTTGATATGACAATGCATAACCAGATAATGCCAAACAGAAATTATTAACAGGAAAGGAAAGTAATTGAACAGTAAATAGCAAAAATACGTCAGTAATTGGTGTCCTGTTTAAAATCTAGCAGTACTTTTTCCATTTTGGAGTATTCATCATGTCCAGCAAGATGGCAGCACTAACAGAGTGGGCCTTTACAAAAGCAAACAGGAACAAAAGCATCCAAGATGTGTAGGACAGGGCACAGAGCAGCAGCAGTGTCCAGCCCGAGAAGTACCTACACAGATGATGACTTAGCATCCAAAAGTCAGAGAATCATGGAATCATAGGATTGATCAGGTTGGAGAAGACCATAAGGATCATCAAGTCCATCTACAACCTAACCATACTATCCTAACTCTAACAACCCTTCACTAAACCATGTCCCTGATCACCACATGCAAACCTCCTGATTTCTTCCAGCAAATTTTGTGAAACATCTTTTATTCTGTAGAGAGCTGTTTTCTCCTAGCACTGGTATTTCTCCATGTAGCTTTACAACATAAAACTTATGTAATCACACAACAGACCATCATTAGCTTGTGTCACAATGACAAAATGCTATTTGTTCTTTGTTTCCTGTTTCTCAGCAACATTTTTCATTCTTAATTCTCCAATTATTTCATAACATTTTAGGCCGGGTCATATGGAAAGAGTGGCTGTATTAAACCAATGAGCTCTCTGTTATTTTTTTATGGTGTTGACACATTCCAAAGATTATGTGCTGTACCAGCTTTGTAGCTGTTAAATGCCATCTCATAAAACTTAAAATATTCCAAGAAGTAGGTTTCACCAAAGCAGATAGATCTCCAATAAGGTTTCTTATATACTACTTTGTATTGATGGCTGGTGAATTTTATTCCAGTGGAACATGTTATATTTTAGGCACACTGAATATCTGTGCACTGGAACACTCTCAGTCAGGGGACCACTGGTGCAGTAGCACTTTGGGAAAGCTCCATTTTTGTCTGTACACTTTTCCAAAGACAACAGATCAGTTATTATAAGCATACAATCACCTTTATAAATGTTCTCTATAAATTTACAGTTTCCACCAGTTTGCTAAATACAGAGGTAGGGCAGATTTACTCATCCATTTCCTAGATCCAGAATTTTCTGTTCTTTTTTGGGTCAGTGACTGCAGTGTTTTTCACACATCTTGCTCATGTTCCTGTGCAGAGTTCACTGCTCTGCACCATACTGATTCACCCATATTCTGGAAAGAATTGCAGAAGCAGCAAAATCTAAAGTACCATGTCCAAGTGCCACAGAAACTAGGAATCCCTCTGTTCATCATCTGAGTACGGTGATTATCATTCTTTTCAATGATAAGCATAGCACTGTGACCTCTCTGCTGCTTCTGTTTGTCTGTTCACATCAAATAGACCATTAAGTCTGGATCCTGGTATTTCATCTCAGAAATAAAGACCAGAGAGGACGAGTGTCTCAGGCAAAGGAGATGACTTTTTCTCAGTGCCTTTTGCTGGCATCAACAACCAACAAGACTCCCACGGGCTCTGGAGTAGGCAACAGGTTGGCAGAAGCTGTAAATGGCCCATAATCAGTGAAACACTGGGTTTGGAGTAAGTCCTTGCTCTACAGTACAGATTGAGCAGTGCTACATATAGACATGTAGCTAAATCATGATTTCTTAATACCCCAACATTAACCTTCAGTGCTTCAAATTCAATATCAAGATTCCTGACCTACAAAGAACTCCTAACTGTTGCTTCTTAAGGAAAGAACTGAGAACAAATATCATGATTACAGCCTCTTGGAGTCATATGAAGTTATTAGTTCCACATTGTCTACGTGAGGTAAGTAAAAAAGTCTTTCACTTTAAGGAGCTTGAGAAGTCCACTGGATCAAAAAAAAAAATTTCATTGCCCATGAAAACTAAAATAATAAAAATAAAATGAATAAGTAAAAATACAGTCTTTGGTGTCATTCAGCTGTTTTTTTTTAAAGCAGGATGGAGAAAACTTGTTTGTGGTGAACATCCCTATTCCTCTTCTACTTGTCACTTAGAAAACGTGCGGTTATTTCAACACAAGACTCATCTGATTGCCTAACAAATTGCTCAATTCAGTGGTTCCATTTAGAAAGACTGTTAAAAAAAAGTTATAATTAGATTGGTGGCGCCCCCCCCCCCCCCCCAAATCTTATCATATTTTTGTACTGGATAATCAAAGTACAGCTCATAGAGACTCACTGTGTGTTCTCAGTTTCTGCTACAAATCAATACAGAGACTCCATGTTGTCTCCATGTAGGATCTCAAATGCAAATCAAATAAAACACAGTACATGGAGAAGAATATACCCTTGGAACTCAAGGAAACTTTGGTAAAGCTTAATGAAATACCATCAAAACTATTTTGTAAGCGTCTCACTCACACATGACCAGATGCAGAGAGTGCTGTTGTGGGGAATCACAGGGTGTGCGAGTGCCATACAAAAAGCATATTTATTTGGTTCAGGAGAATGTATCTGCCTCTCTACCAATAAATGTCCGAATGCTTGAGCCTTCTGTGCTCGTGCCTGAGACCTCTCTCTCTCTTACGGTACTCTCAATCTAAACTCTCAAATACTACCATCAATCTGTCACAACAAAGCTAAGTGATCCATTTCTGAGTTCAGGGAGAGATTAAATCAAATTGTAGTTCACACTGATCAAAACCTTAGAGCTGCACTGCTGCTGTTGTTAGGGTGATCCTGGGGTATGCACATCCAGCTAGATACACTTGTGAGCTAAGGAATTATAAATGGAAAGCCTGTGAAAGTAATTTTAGGTGGTAGAAAAGTCTTCCATAAAATCTCAGGATAAGCTTTTCTTTTTCTTTGTGAAAGAAAAGCCATTTTGGTTGAACTATCTGTTCTTGTTGCCCTCAACATCTCTCCTTTCTTCTTGGACATGGAAATGGTTTTCAGAAGGCTTGTGAATAAGTGGCAGTCACTCACTAGGAGTGAGGCAGTCATTTCTGTATTAGCTACTGAGCAAAAAAAATTTTGGATTATGATTTGTGCAAAGCAAGGCTCACAGAACTGCTAGCAGGAGACAAAAGACTCACAGCTGTCCAAGGAACAGATCCTTAAGGTTCCTGTGCTTTATGTACTCTCCTTAATTCTTTTTTATTTGCATGCATCTATGTTAAATGCCTTCTGTAGAATGTTTTCACTGAAAAAAATATCTCTGCCTCTGGATGTGTTACAAACAGTGAGTAAAGGGGAGAGCTTAAAGCATTAACAATGCTAGGAATTACCCTCATTTTTTTATGATGCTATGTGTTTGAAACATCAAATTAACCTCAGTGCCAGAAATATGTTAACTACAGCTTTGTGTCTTCAGCTGTTTTGAGTCCAAATTTCAGTATCTAGCATTAAGCTGTCCTCTGAGATTAAGGTATTTAAAAATTTTCGTCTTTCCTATGGCAGCGTGAAAAGCTAAGGGCAGCAAGCAGCTAGGCAGAAGGGTTAACTGACAATGCTGCTGGGCGGGGAAGTGTGGAAGGATTTGCATAGAATAGCATCTGGAATCTATATGTCCTTGCATAGTTTGAGTGGGGGAAGAAGTTTTCCACATTCATTACACTCTGGTAAGGAAGAGGAGAAAAGAAACAAGAGGGAATAGAAAAGGAACAGGGGACTCCTTTTGTATCTGTGTCCAATATGGTTTCTTTTGATTTTTCATTCTCCATAGTCAAGAGCTCCCCATGAGTTCTCATCTGTTACCCAGGCTTTGCCATACCTGCCTGCCTCTGTGAAAACGGCTCAGCTGCCGGCGCTGGATGAGGCTAACAGATCACATCTATCTCTCTGGCGTCTACTGAGCGCACAGGGCTCCAAGGATCAAGCCCTGGACAAGAGCACAAAAGCAGGTCTGTATAGAAGCAGCCAACCTTCTGCATCGTCCGTAGCTCATTGTGCAGACACCGGAGGTCAAAACTCACCCGCATTCCTGCTTTCCCCATGTGGTTGTGTCTCTGCATGTGTGCATGTGTAAGTGTGTGAGCAAGAAGTGCTGCAAAGTTACACCGCAGCATTGTTCCATGGCATCACTCTGAGTAGTAATTAGCAGGATGAAAGGCATTTTGAAAGAATATGCATATGTAGAGTACGTGGGGACAGAAATAGAGATGATAGGAACAGAGATAGAGATAGAGATAGAGATAGAGATAGAGATAGAGATAGAGATAGAGATAGA
>NW_024962252.1:49223253-49224268 GCF_019238085.1 Lagopus leucura | reverse complement strand
ATAGAGATAGAGATAGAGATAGAGATAGAGATAGAGATAGAGATAGACATAGTGATAGTGATAGTGATAGTGACAGAGGTAGAGATACACTACAGACAGAGATATACTAGCTTAATACAGCAATTCTGGACAACAAAATGCAGAAACATTTTTTTATTTTTTTTATTTTTTTTTCTTTATATTCAGGTAGGCAGGTATCTAAGAGCTGCTTGGATTTCCCTGGAACTTGCATTTAGAAAGGGAAGGGAAAGAATTAAAAAAAAAAAAAGTAAATAAATTGAAATATCTGTTAGACACAGGTCTAATGTCAGGAAGGTGGGAGGGATGAAATAACTTTGAGAAGCTGGAGGAGAAATCCAAAGTGAGCACAGAAACAAGATTATTAATGACAAGGATCAAGGAATGTGCATTTGAAAGAGAAAGGGAAAAGATTTAGGGAAAAGTGGAAAAAAACTGGAAATGGGAAAAACTAAGAGCAAAGCATGAAAATATCTGTTTTGGCAATTCCTTCTTTTACATGACTTTAGATCAGTTCAGTAAAACAAGTTTCCAGTGCAGTCATCAATTCCACTGAGAATTCACAAGTCATTTATTTGCATTTTGGGCCAATAATCTCTCAGTATTTTCCAAATGTCAGCAAATCAGCTAAACTAGAAAAATCAGAGAGAATCAGCCTGAAATTTCACAGCTTGAATTTATAACTGTCAGCTTTCACACTGTTGAATGGGTACCAGGATTTCCCCCCTCATTCTGCACAGCTCCTGCACCCACATTTTGTATTTCCTCTTCCATCTGTGTCCCTGACTATAGCTTTTTCCTGCAGTTTCTGCCCCTGAAAGAGTTCCTTCTCAGATCACTAAGCAGACCAAGGAGTTCTGTTTTTCAGCCTTGTATGACACATTTTTTACGAACTGTCTTTGATAATACTGTATTAGCAAAGAAGTTCAGCGCTTGTGGATTTTTACCCTTCCTTCCTTCCTTCCTTCCTTCCTTCCTTCCTTCCTTCCTTCCTTCC
>NW_024962252.1:49061829-49223153 GCF_019238085.1 Lagopus leucura | reverse complement strand
CCTTCCTCCCTTCCTCCCTTCCTCCCTTCCTCCCTTCCTCCCTTCCTCCCTTCCTCCCTTCCTCCCTTCCTCCCTCCTTCTCTCCCTCCCTCCCTCCTTCCCTTCTTCCTTTTTCTTCATTTCTCCCTTTTTCTTCATTTCTCCCTTTCTCCCTTCCCTTTCTTTCTTCCTTCTTTTCTTTCTTCCAGTTTTCCTTTCTTTCTTTCCTCCTTTCTTCTGTTCTTTCTTCCACTTTGCAACCCTTCCTTTTTGCTTCTTTTCCCACTGTCTCTATAGAACTTTTCAGTCTCTGTAAACGAGCAACTGAAGAAAGATTTGCTGTCCCATTCGTTCCGCATTGCCCCCATAAAAAGCAAATATTTTCAGGTTGACTGAAAGTTTAACTTTGTTATTTTTTTTATTTTTAAAGAAAATCCAGCGTGACATGGCACGCGTTGGTGCCCTTGCCACTTAACAAATTACTTGTTTTTTTGACCTAAGTTAAATGCTGTGCAAATTTCCCTTGTCTGTGTTTTCATTGTGTGCAGACTTCACAGATACAGAATAAAGAGCTAACTTGTTGGACTTTTTAGTCAGAGCTTCCTTCCTTCACAACAGATTTTTTTTTCTGCTATGTCTTTAACGGCACAAAAGCTTGGATCCTCAGTTGATGTAAACTGGTCATTACAGAGTTGCCCTCAGTGAAGCTGTGATGCCTTACACAAGTCACTGGTATCCTGCAAACTTTGGCAGTGCTGGGAGGTGCAGTGTGGTCTTCTTGCCTTGCACTGCTGACCCCACTGGCCTCCTTCATTTTACAACATGGAGGAGAATGTCACCAACAACTGCTTCCTCACAAGATGCCAAAATTCAAGTTGTGGAAGTATTCAAGTGTGGAAGAAAATCTCAAGCTTTCATCAAATTTGCATCATTTTCAAAAGAGAGTATTGTACAGTTTTAAATCTCCAGCCTTTCTCACCTGACCCACTGGCCTTCTCACCCCTCATGTGGCTTTCCCTCCGCCAGCATTTAGGGCAGGAGGTTCAGCCCTCCCCATTGCCCCCAGCAGAACTGGCACTGGGAGCCAAGATAGGCAGCCCAAGGTGAGCCAACGTCCCCCTCCATCACAAAGCTCTGGCTTTGCATTGTTGGCCCCTCAGAGGCTTCTATGACAGCCCTTTGCATGATTAATTGCTGGCCCAACAGTGAACTCTCTGGCCCCTCCCATTTCTTCTTAAATCTCAAATTCTTCCAAAATTGTAGCCTCAACCTTTCATCATGAGGAAGAAAAAGCAAAATGAGCAAGCAGTGCTCATCTTCTAACAGGTGAGTACAGTACATGCCTGAGATGTTTTGGAATGCAGAAATCATCTTGCTTTGCCTTTTTTTTTTTTCTCAGTATCATTTGACTTCCTTTTTAGAGATATAGAAAACAGTGGTATATTTCAGAACACAAAGTTTGAGGTTTGATTCCAGAATATCAGCAGCTAAAATACTGTTTTATTCAGCAGCATATCACTGCTCTGATTTATCAAAAGAGATAAGGGCTTTCCAGGGAGCATCTGGCAATGGAAATGTCACAGTCTATGTATAGAAGCAGTGAGTAAGAAGTTTCCTCATTTTTCAGAATAATTTTTCTTTGTACATGTAGAGGAAGAAATCACATCAATTTAACCTCCATACTCAGTAATAGCAGCAGATTGATCAGTGGCCTAAGACATCTTGTAATTTCCCTCCGAATTCTGTTTTCCATATGAGATTCAAACTCACAGCCCATAGTCCAGCTGTTTTTTTGGCACTCAAAGTGTCATCACTACCCACAGCTTGCAACAGTGATAGCCAATGGTTTGTGACAGATCTGCAGAGGAGGAAAAAGAAAGTTGAAAAAGAATTTTGACACATTCACATAAATTATGACCTGCTCAAGAACGTTTCTTAAAATTATTAAATATATTTATTGACCTAGGGTTATTTTGTTGGTACTGATCAGTTGCAATGTCTGAAATCCTTGAGCATTTTCTTTAGAGAACTACAGAATCAAATCTCTCAAATAACCAGCAGAGAAGAAGGAGGACAAGGAAGGGGCTTTTAGCATCTGAACCGATAACATCTGGGCAGGGTGCTGTGAGCAGCGGTTAGGGCTGGCTGGCAATTGAACCCCTGGGTAGAGGGAGATGAAAAAAGGTTTTGTGAATGGCTTTACAAGGTTTTCAATACTTCTGCTACCAACTGTAGGTGTTTTGAGCTCTGTTATGTGAAGACAGAGGCACTTTATTATCCCAAGTAATTGTATTATCATTTGGGGTAATAACCAGTGCCCTCTTTTCTGCAACCAGTTAATGAGGTTCAAAGGGATGGGAAACGAAGTTAACAAAGGACAAGACTGCAAACGGAGCACATCTGTGCCCTGGCTACCAAGGAGGTAACACAAGGAAGCTAGGTTTATAACTGCATGTCTTTTTTTCCTCTGGTTGCTGCTGCCTTTATCCATAAATTAGCTCATGGTCCTTCTTAACTTGCAGCAACAGAAAAGAAGTAGGGGCCTGAGGAACTGCGTGTACTCCCCTCCCCTCTTGCTTGCAGTGATATACACAGTATCTATTTAGCTGTTATTATTAGAGATAAAGGAGATAAAGAACTAATGTAGATAAACAGTTTAGAAATAAGTTTTGTTGTCTCTGTTCAAGTCATTTTATTCCTTGCATTTTAAATCCTTTATGGAATGACCACTGATCAACCATACTCAGGATGCAACTTTCTGTCTTGTCCCCAAAGTGTCAGACATTGACAGAATATGTTCTTGTGCAAAGGGTCAGCATACACCTAATTTCAGAAGAAGACAGTCACCAAATCAATCAGACCAAAGATAGCATATTTTCTCCCTAGTGAGTATGTTCTATGCATTAACAGGAGGAAAGCTATATGTAATGGTAAAAGAATTAAGGTGTTATGGAAAGGTAGAACATCTACAAGATAGCCTTCCTAGTCAGACTATTTTTTGATAAGATATGCAGGGTGTTATTTCCATGGTACCTAAAGGAACATTAACTATAATACTTGGTATTTTGTTTCCTTCAAAACCAATAGCAGTGAAATAAGGCACATAAAACCAAACCAACAGCAAACAATTTGAGAAAAACAGACCTGGTGCCTGGGTTCTCCAGTGCCTTGGTAGATGGTATCCCTTTCCTGCACACCACCTCATGCTATGGAAAGTTGGGCTGTGTCCCTTTCTATCAAAAAAAGGAGCACATATCAGTTGGCTCACCAAAGTCCTTAGTCTTTGCTCACTTTCTTAAGGCCCTTTTGAAACACTGCAGCCCAGCAAGGGTTGTCACTTCTGAGAAAACATCGCTTCCTGATAGAATCTCTCAAGAGTTCACATCCACACCACTGCACTTCTGGCAGCTTGGCACTGCCACACTGGCAGCCTGCCTTTGGAGCGTGCAGTTCTTTGCTGTCCCCATTGATTTCCAGTGCTCTGCCCCACTCTTCTGAATCAAAATCACTTCAAAGACTCAAAACAGATTGATTCACATGTGAACACTATCCAAAATGTCTTCTGAGGGGGCAAATGCTTGTCTTATGTTCCTTTGAACCCAATGTTGCCCATTTACTTGTATTTACTTTGGATGGCCTATGGCTGAACCATGGAAATTAGAAAACAAACTCTTATTCAGCCAGTCATGTCAAAGGTGACTGCTGTGCTGGAGAGTCGGCTGTGGGACAAACGCTCCCCGATCGGCAGCCTCTTCTGCAGCGTTGCTGTCTCCACAGTTACATACCTGTCTGCAGAAGCCTTCAGTTTATCTTGTCTGTGTTGGAAGTCCTGACGGTGCCATCAATCTGGGGAGATGAGAGGGATGCTCTGCTGACACTCACACAATGGCTGCAGTGCAAGAGAAAGAGACAGCTCCCTGCAAGTCCACTCCTTGGAGCACAGGGCTGCCACCATCTTCATGCCCAGGTCCTGTCAGCCAAAGGGGCAAATGGCACAGGGCACCTTGAGCAACCACAGGGCCTGGAGGCTGCAAGATGCCCTGTGCTCATAAACTAGGTACCACTTCTCAGTAATATGAGATGCAGCAGGGCTGGTGTACACAGTAAGATGGAGTTTAAAGTCCATATCTTGCAAACTGTGTGTTTCCAAGGGCTGTCTTCAGCTAGGTGAAAAATTTGCAAGACCAAGAGAGTACAGCAATACAGCCTGACAGCAAAAACATGATTTTCTGAGACTTCCTTAATGTTTTAAGGCCCTTAGAGTAGCTCTTACAAGACCATAGGGCCATAAAAGGGAACTGGATGATTTTTCAGCTAGTAAGGTGGTGTGGGTAAGTCAAAGATGCAGTATGGTGTAACAATCCACCAACACGCATCTGAGCCATCGCTTTGCAGTGCACTGCCCACTAAGGTATGACCTCTGTGCTTCCTCAACACTGGGCTGGTGAAATCTCTCCTGTGTTTGACTCACCAAACCCCACAGTTCACCATGGTTTGGCTTCCCTGTGCCCTTGGGAGCTGAAATTTGATGAGCTCCTCTCAGATCAGCCAGCTGCCTTTCACTATTGCAATAGCAACATGAATAGTCTCAAAACTGAGGAGTCTGGTGACCAAACAGACATACTTTGCTGTCCTTCTCATGATGTGTTGTGTACTGCCTGGTGGCTCATCCCAATGCAGTCAGTATGAGACTGTGAAGTAAAATGCTCACCTGGAACCTAAAGCCTATTACCAGCTACTTTGTCTTGACACAGTTCAGAGAGCGATCTGAATAACAGGAAAAAGATAAACTTGAAAATGTATGAAGCAGATTTGTAAGCTCAGTTTGCCCACTATAGAGTAAATTCGGCTCAGGATAATAAATTGCCCATGCATAATATGTAGGAAAAACAAGGCTGCTGCCTGTTCACACCCAGCACTGGCATGCTTTATTTTCACCAAAGCAGATGGCTCTGCGCTGGTCACCAAGACTGCCTTTGCACCAATGGCTGCCAGTTATAAGAGACTTGAAGAAGAGACTTGCAGTGAAACTGGAAAGGCAGCAAACATTCTGGGTTTCACAGAGCCTCGTGTGCTTCCTTGCTGCTACAGCAGACCAGGCCTAGAGTTTCGACATACACACTGCATGCATATGGAATTGCATTTCTGAACTGTGTAACTGAGGAGGCCCTGTGGTTTCTACACAAAACTGAGGCTGTTAAAGTTTCCATCTCAGTTTGCTGTATGAGTTAGGAGCCAGCCCAGTCAGAGTGCACCGTGCCAGCCCTAGCTGGCCTCGTGGTTTCAGATAGCACTCTTGCTTTGGACAGCACCACACAGCTGAGTTGAGCTGCTAAATTATGGTGAAGTGATCAACAAGCAAACAAGTGCAACCTCTTGGTTGTTTAAAGATTTCATTCTCTGAAGTGGGCTGATTTCTCACATTATGACGTATTAGTTAAGTCTGAAACAATGTTTAGAGAAAAGCATGTCCATGCCAGATCAGTGATTTTTGATTGATACTTCTATGTTACTGATGACATGTACTGTACGTGAGATCAGCAAAGCAGAGGTGAGTCTGCAGCAGGCACTTGACCTCTGGTCTCTGGCCTGCCATGGCACCTGACAAGAATTGCTGCAGTGCAACCTTTCATCACTACTCTCCATTTTCCTTTGAAAAAGAAACAACAGCATGTTACAGCCTTACAGGAAGCAGAGCTGTCGGTTTCCTCCCTTCCATCCTCCTTCCCTGTCCGTGGCACATTAAGCTGCTTGCTACTCTGCTGCTCTGCTGCCAGGAGAATGGAGCTCCAGCCAAGACAAAAATTAAGCACTGACTCTGATGCTGGTGGGCGCAGCCTCCTCTGTGCTGTAACAGATACCTCATCCCTGACCCTCCGACACTTCCTAGAATCCCAGCCCGCACACAGCAGCCCCTCACATCCCCCTTCCAGCAGGAGTATGCACCACACTTCAAAATGTGCCAGGCTGCTGGGAAGGCTCAGCGCCCTCTACGTGCTTCAGCACTATCGAAGCAGTTGGGCTCAGTGGCTGCGCCGTGCTCAGCCCTGGGAGTGCAAATCAGCTCCTGGAGACCCATCACACGGTTAAGGCGAGCCAATGAGCAGCCGTGGAGAGGGCACGAGTTGCCAAAAGAGCAGATGTGTCCGAAGTCTGTACCAGTTAATTTCGTGACCTACTGAAATCACGGAGAGATTTATACTGCTAATTACTGACTTTGTTTCTGGTTTAATCATCCTTCCCTTCACCTTTCTGTAAAGGTGAGAAGGGAAAAAATGCTGGTAAACAGCATGTCTGAAGCAGAATGGTGTTTTAAACAATCATATGATTGGCACATTTTGGGTGTTTTTGGAGAAAAACATTTACAAAGAAAACATTTTAACTAAAGCTTTTAATTTACCAGTGCGACATAGGCTTACTTTCATTTGTAAGCCAGAATCCTTCATGCAGTGAAAGCAAAATGATTTAAAAACATTTCCTCTGTTCTGGACATGAACGAGCGAACTGCAGGTAGCTGAAATTTCTCATCAGTGCTCGGAAAAATGGATGATGGGGATGAGAAGCTATAGAGATACTACAAAATATACAGAGACCTTGATTCTCTGAAGTTTTACTTTCTCCTGTAAATACCTTTAAGATGTAATTTCACAGAGGGTGGTATGGCTACGTACATGGATAAAATTGCTACATAGAGTTAGTCTCAGAAAACATGTTAATGCAAATGTATCTTCTGTTTAATTTTTTTTCCTGTGACTATTTTCAGGCTTCATGCATTTCTCACCCCCGTGCACCTCGGATGCTGTGTTCATGTATTGTACATCCATACCAGCCCTGTACAGACCATGCAAGCATGCACACAGAAAGGCTGAAAAAAGAACCAGAGTTTCCTAGGCTGAATAGAATACCCTTATCTTTGTTGTTTGCGTAGCAAATCTGACTTCAAAACGGATTCCTCCTAAGGTGCTGGGCAAACTAATCAAGCCTCTAAGGAGGGGTGGTAGCTCCTGCAGAGCCACTGAGCCTCTTGGTAGTGCTGACAAGATGCAGTGACCATCAGAGAGCAGAGATCCTAAATCTTTATTGTTTTTTTCCTTTGGGAGATATTTGGAAAGAATATGTAGTGAATCAAATGGCGTATGTTGATCTTCTCACTTCAGACATGCAACCTGAAGTTTAGAGAGCAGATGAAGAGGTCAGTGTCACATGTCACTGTGTGTTTTGCTTCAGCAGCTACATCAGTTGGTGTGTTCAGTGTTTTAACCTACAAACTGAAGAAAGAGAGGCGGGTCACAGCTCCGGGCATTGCTCTCTGTGGCTCAGCCTAAGGCAGGCAGGACTCGGAGCTGCAGATTCCGCTTCCTCCCAGCTGACATCAGTTGTATCTCCTGCAGTTTCTGCTAGCTCTCTTCCCACTAATTTCGAGGCTTGCCTTGCTCATGGGGCTTAGAAAAACTAAGGAACCTGTAGGAAAATAAGCTCCAGCACTTCAGAGCTTCTGCTTCTACTTCCTATGTACTGAGAACCAGAGCGCTGCCTGCCTGGAGGCCCAGCCATCGATGCCCCAATGACACCACAGTGCTGGGCGGGTTGGTGCTGGCAGCCCTTCAGACAGGGATAAGCAGAGCCACGTACCACTCCCATGAGCTGCTCCTGGGGTGCTGTGCAGGGTGCGGGGCCGCAGCCCCAAGCTGAGCCCAGCCAGCACTGCCGCACCTCCATGCTGCACAAGCCCTTGTTGCCCCAATCCAGGAAAATTTGTTGTCAGGGACTTAATTCCGTATGAAAGGAATGTTGTTTCGTTTCAGAACCAGAGATTTCCGACAAGACAGAGCATGAGCTTTCTGAAAGGAGTGCGCTTTTTGTTTTTTTCTCACAAACATGCTCAGACATAGCTTTCCTTTCAGCTAATTAAGCTGTTTTAAAGCAAACTGGTCAAACAGTGACATCGTAGTGGGGAGCCTTGGAATCAATTGCCTGATGTAGAAGGCAGGACATTTAAAGGGTGACTTCTGCCATTGTTTCCCCTGGCTGAATCTTTTCTACTTGGTCAATGCTGCCAGAGTGACCCTATACAATCGGGAGAATTCAAAGCCACTGACCTCAAGAGATGCCATTAAGGAGGCAACTGCAGAATAAGATTTCATGGTTGGGAGCCAAATTTACCTTCTCCTTCCAAGTCTTGATGCTTACAATATTTTATATGCGTGCTTTCTTCCTGTCATTAGCATATTGTTAAACCAGATAAATGAAAACAGAATGCAGATATGAGGCAGCACTGGAAATAACTGCATCTTGTAAAAGACGCTGCACCGTGTAAAAGGAGAGCTAGAAGTGAAAACAAATAATCTTAAGGAGTTACGGTGGTTCCTTCAGCGCTGTGACAGTGAGTGATTGGTAAGAGTAAGATTCACTCTGCTAGCACAGAAGATGGACTCTGCATAGCATATATTTTGTTAAAGAGAGTATGACATCCATTGTTTTTCCAAGCTGCTGGATATAAAATCAGTGAGTTTCAACATCTGCCAAATGACCGTACAGTTTCCCATGTGCAAAGAATAGACAAATTCGAAACATTCTATTAATAACCAGGCGTGCCAGCAAAAATGGGTTCCTCATTGCTTTCTTTCTGAGGACACCAGGGAAAGTATTCAGCCTGTCAGCTGCCGCACAAAGAGACCTTGGGAAACCTGCAAACGTGAGAGCCGCCGCTGCCGCCCTGTCAGAGCCCTGCCGCAGGCAGTGGGCACAGCCGGGGGACGCTTCCCATGCCACAGAGGGCTGTGCTGCCCTGCTGCATGGGGCCATACTGGGGTTTGCAAAGACCTCACGGACTGTAATTGCGCACTAGTGGGTGATTTCTGGTCCAGAGTGGCATTTGGAAGGTTATTTCTTCCAAGAGGTCAAAGAAATTAGAATAAGAGTGATTGCCTTCACCTTGCCTTCCTTTACTGGCCCTCTCATTTCAGCCACAGCTGAGAAAGGCCACATCACCGTGGCTCATGTCCCACAGGCAGCCCCTTGGCTTCCCAAGTGGTGCCACACATGGCAGCAGGCCTTGCACTCCCCTGCCCTGCCAGACCCTGCAAGGAACAGGGCAATGGGTTCAGGGAAAGGAGAGGAGGGTAGTGAAATTGGAATACTAATGGCCTGGATGAGGGCACTGAGTGCACCCTCAGTAAGTTTGCAGATGACACCAAGTTGGCTGGAAGTGTGGATCTGCCTGGGGGTAGCAAGGCCATACAGAGGGATCTGGACAGGCTGGAGAGCTGGGCTGAAGCCAATGGGATGAGTTTCAACAAGGCCAAATGCCGGGTCCTGCACTTTGGCCGCAACAACTCCAGGCAATGCTACAGACTTGGGGTGGAGTGGCTGGAAGACTGCCTAGAAGAAATTTGGGGGTATTGATTGATGCTCAGCTAAATGTGAGCCAGCAGTGTGCCCATGTGGCCAAGAAGGCCAGTGGCATCCTGGCTTGCATCAGGAACGGTGTTGCCAGCAGGAACAGGGCAGTGATTGTCCCCCTGTATTCAGCTCTGGTGAGGCCACACCTCG
The DNA here is from genome assembly GCF_019238085.1 of Lagopus leucura. Lineage (NCBI taxonomy): Eukaryota > Metazoa > Chordata > Aves > Galliformes > Phasianidae > Lagopus > Lagopus leucura. The sequence continues at coordinate 49,213,622 of NW_024962252.1, read as the reverse complement.
AGTACTGTGTCCAGTTTTGGGCCCCTCACTGCAAGAAAGACATTGTGGCCCTGGAGTGGGTTCAAAGAAGGGCGACAAAGCTGTGAGGGGTCTGGAGCACAGAGATTATGAGGAGTGGCTGAAGGAGCTGGGAATGTTCAGTCTGGAGAAGAGGAGGCTCAGGGGAGACCTAATAAGGTCTCTCTATAGCTTCCTGAAGGGAGGTTGTAGTGAGCTGGGGGTCGACCTCTTCTCTCGTGTAACTAGTGATAGAACTAGAGGGAAGGGCTTCAAGCTGCTATGGGGAGATTTAGGCTGGACGTTAGGAAATACTGCTTCTCTGAAAGAGTGGTCAAACACTGCAACGGGCTGCCCAGGGAGGTGGTGGAGTCACCGACCCTGGAGGTGTTCAAGGAACAGTTGGATTTTGTGTTGAGGAACACAATTTAGTGAGTGCTATTGGTGATAGGTGGATGGTTGGACTGGATCTTGAAGGTCTTTTCCAACCTCGGTGATTCTGTGATTCTGTGAAGCTGCTGGACACCATGGGTCACGCTCCTCCTCCTTCTCCTGTGTAGTTGCAAGTTCAGCGTGACGGCTTGCTCTGCAGAAGCCATGTGTTATCATAATGTAACATCGTTAAACAAAGTGTTTAGAGCAGTTTTAGCAGAGCCAGAACATGAACAACAAAACCCGCCAATTACAGTATCATTTTGTGTAGTTGTTAAGGTTTCAAATGTCTCCAACTTTCTCTGGTAGGCCATATTGAGCGTGTCACAGCGAACATCTGAGATAACGATTTGCTAGGCAATGTGCAATTCTCGCCTTTTTTTTTTTTTAATATCAGAGAAGAAAGAGTTCTTTATAATAATTTGGCTCAAATGTCTACACACATTGCTCCAGCGTCTGTAGCAGCATGTGTTTCTAGGATTGTTCTGGAAGAGAAAATGCAGAAACAGCAGGGAGCAGAAGATAAACAGGCAATTCGTGACTCATTAAAACAAGCATTGGTAGCCAACATTGTGGAGTGCGCGAAGGCCCCAGATCCAACTCGCCTATAAACTTTTTTTACCAGCTGGACTTAGCATCTGTCAGAGTTTGGAAGGAGAGATAATCTGGTACAAATGATTTCAGTGTGTCGCATTTATTAACCTGCCACCTTACATAACACCGCGATCGGGAGCGCAGGATGGCTGGAGCAATGGCACACCTTATTGTCAGAGCGTTACCACTCCGCTATTAAGGCTGCCTTCTTTTCTCTCTCTTTTTAAATTGTAATGAAGACAACAGAGCAACTGCAAAAGGGATAATGAAGCGAACTTAAAAACCAGCTCAGTTTTGAGAAATGAACGTGCCAAGACAATAGCCTCTGCGGTTCTTTTCTCCTTTTATTTTTTTTGCCACCCCCACACGGAAACGAGAGGGATGCTACTCGGAAGGGTGTTAGAGAGTTTTGAATGCATTGCTCCCTTTATACTGCGGCTCTCCTCATGGAGGTCCTGATTCTCCCCTAATTAATGCAGATGGAAATTTTCCTTTTGGTTCCAAAAGGGGAATGCTGGTTTCTTATGCTCTGCAGCAGCTACTGCCTTGGCAAAAAGAAAAAAATATTTCAGATATCATCTGTGCATTTCTCTTTTCTTAGGCTGAGGGTCCTTCCAGCTCACCAAACTCCCGCTGGGGAGTGCCCAACAAACAGAAAATCACAAAGCGGTGTTTTGCTTTTTTACCTGACCAGATGCCATGGATTTCAAATTAATAGATATGTTTACTCTCTAATACAGAATGCGTGTTAGCTTATAAAATATGAATATGCCAGTTTTCTGTAGCTAAGTACAGCTTTGCCATTTCAAAAAAAAAAAGAAAGAAAGAAAACTGCAGAGACTTTGGGAGGAAAAAAATAACACTCAGGCTTAGGAATACCTTGCATTTCATTACGGTTAGCCTATTATTTGTAGTTTTGAAACTTTATTGGTCCCCAATCTAATCTTTTCTGAGTATGAAAACATTAACATATGGTTTAACACAGCACAGGGCTGGAAAGTCCATATCCCAAATGCACATTGTATGCAGGGTGACATTCACACTAAATATCATCCCACAGGGTCTGTACTCCATTTTACCTGGGATTGGAGAGCCATGAAATCTCTGGAAAAGTTGTTCATGAGTCTGAACCAAATGGTGCACAGTGTACTGAGATACTAGTAGCGTGTGCTGCTGCCAAAGGTTGTGGCTCAAATGTCTCTCTAAGTAACATTAAAAATCTGCTGCTTCATGCCTATGAATTTCAATATTTATAGCATTCAATAAAATGGTCCACTGTCAGAGAGAGATGTGCCACTGTGCGCTCTCTGAGCAGATGGGCTGCAATATGGCACATTTACATGGACCAGCTGTGGAGTGCAGAAATGAATGCTGGTCATAGGCAGGGTAGAGGCACCACATCTGGAATGCAAACAGCCCAGCCTCCGCAGCCACTGTAAAGTTTCTCGAGCAGGGCGCACGCTGATTTAGGACTGCTCACCAGTGTCCCTTAAACTGCATCAAGAGTCCTCATTAACACAAGAGACTGCGGCGAGGGTGCAGACCTGGAGCTGCTCTGCTGGGCATCTGTTGGAGTCTGGGGATGGCACTCTGCAACCTGCCAGAGGGCACCCCGGGGAGGCATTCATGTTGGTGCTGTGTTACGGGCTGAATTCGGCTTTTTTAGTGTAATTCTCTCCAGTACAACGTTATCACTCAGCGCCTTCCAGTGCAAGAAGCAAACATGCTTCCTTCTCCCCTATCCCTCCCCAAGCCTCTGTGTTTATTTCTGCTTATACTGAGGACCTGAAACAAGTATTTTTGTAAGCAAAAAGCAGCGAATGCTCCAGCACCGAATAGAAAGAATAAAGCGCAAGCCTGCTTCATTCCTGTAGCAGAAGGGGCTCAAGGAACCTTTAGATCACACTTTCTAGAAAAAAGGGCCAGCAGCTACTTCTGTATAAATCATTTTACACTGCACTTGGGCAAAATCCCAGAGCCTCTGGAGTCAATGGCAGAATTCCCACTGATTTCCAGTACAGTTAGGGCTTTGCTCAATTAGAACAAATAGACCTTAAAGTGGGTATAAAATGTAATTTACTTACTTATTAAGGTCCCTCTGTGCCTTCGAAGTGGTCTAATGTGTCCTCAGTGTAAATAAAAATCATACCTTTAAATCAAAAGGACAGAAAGAGAACACATTGGTTCAGCATGGAAGTAATCAAAACCAAACCAACAGATCTGATCCTGCAATTCAGATTTTTCCAGATCAAGATATTTACTCACTTTATCTTACTATTGTGGAAGAGCAAAGTGTGTGGGGGGAAGAATGCAGGTGTGAGGGACAAGCCATTTTTTGAAACCAGAATGTCTGTGGCCTTGCAGCCTTCCCAGAGCTCATCTGGATGACAGAGTTTCCAGTGAGGCACAGTGCTTCCCAGTTACCAACCTGCAGCACAGCAGCCCCTCAGTAACTACCTTTGGCTCTCAGATGAAGAGGTGTAGATGGGGGAGTTTCATGCATCCCCAAGGCTGAAAATTCAGAGCAACCTAGAAGAATTGGTGCTGGACTAGGGAGGAGTTTCCTAGCCCTCCTCTCCCCTCCTCCTACCCCCCACCCTCTCGCCCCTGCCATTCACATATTTTTAGAGCATTTTTAAAGGGTTGGCTGGTTTTATTGAATAGGCACACAAAGGGGGAAATAAACCGCCCAATTTATGATTGCTTCTGTCATCTCACTGGAGGAAGGCATGACAAGAACTAACACAAGTGGGGTTCAAACAAGAGCATCGCCATCTATCTGCCCTATCCTTTTTCATTGTTCCTGGGAGCCTGTGACACTGCAAAGCCCAAATATGCTGAGGAAACTTATCACTGATGCATGCACCGTAAAGGCTCCATAGTGTGGAGCATCAATGCATATTTTAAATGTTGCTGAAAACAGATATATGCACTTTGGGCCCAATTCTGCTCTTGCACAAGTTAATGGCAGAGCTGTCAAGGGCTGCAGCTTGGAGCCGTTCTTTGTTCCGCCATTAATAATGCAGAGTACAGCTGAAACCCCACAGCCAGGGCACGCCAGCGCCACGCAGGGCACAGCACATTGCACATGATGAGAGTGCACACAGCCTCGGGACAGCCTCAGCTCTGGCAGTTACAGCATCCATTGTTTGTAGCGGATGTGAATATGATCAGGCTTTATTTGAAGCTGCTGCTTCTTGTAGGGGAAGAAGCACAACCCAGATGTGGGGAGCACTCAGTACCTATCTCAGAAGCAGGGAATGATGCTAACCCAGGGGTTAGAATCTGAGCAGTTGTTCCTCCACGAGTACTGTGTGGAGGATAACAGGGAAGCCACGTGCTGAGCAGAGTCTCAGCCTGCAGCCCGCAGCCCGCTTTCCCTGCTTCAACCAGAAAGAAGTCCTGCCCCGCTGCATGGGAGCTGTGAAGAGCTTACAGCCTGCAAGAGAAAAATGCTGGGGCTCAGAGCCACCAGCCACCCCTGGCTGCATTGGAGCAGTCATGCTGGAGCGGCCATTCGCATCACAAATCACTGGAAGCTGGATGTCCATCAGGCAAGCACTGTTCCAGAGCAGAGCTGTCTGGCACAACATGTGCCTGTCATGGACGGCTGCACAGGCAAGTTTTCCCATCTTGTAGGAGAGATTTTGAGCATATCCTTCCTGACAAGAAACAAGTCTATTTATGGCTGACTTCTTTTCATAAATAACCCAGCCCCTTACTACACTGCACGCCACATGTATTTGGCTTCTAGTGTAATTTATTATCCTTTTTTTCCCTTTCTTTTTCTCAATTGAAACTGCAGCCTAAGGAGCTCAAAGTTTGTTGTAATCGCCGTAAGGAGTTTCCCAAGTGCTGGGACCTCCAGGTCCCTGATGGATTTCATTTTTCCCAGGCTCTGTAGATAAAGCAGGACTCTTGACTGGTTCTTACTGTGCCAATGGGATACCACTCTATTCTGCAATCAGCAGCGCTTCAGAAGAAGCCCTTCTCTGCCAATAGAAGTATTTCATTGCTTGAGAAGAAAAAATATAATCCTGGACGACTGCGTGGTAAGACAAGATTTTCTGCTCTTGCCATGTTGTACACAATGGGAAAAGGCAGGTGATGGAAAGTTATGGCAGACCTCAGAGTTTCTACTCATGTCCAAGACCTGTTGACTTTCAACTCCAGGGTAAATTTAGAGCAGCCTGTGGACCAACCTAGCTTGCACTGTTCTGGCAGTCCTCACTGGAAGAGTTCCTGACAGCTGACAGTGGGCTGGATGCAGTCAAATCAAGGGCTCTATCTAGCCATGGGCTGTGCACTCTCCACCTGGCAGCAGCACATGAGCCTTAAGTTCCCCTTTTGGATGGCTGATAGACTTGATTGAATTGAGCAGAAAAATTTTGTGATGCTTTATTCCCATTCACAGTGCAGAACTTGCACAAGCCAAGGAGAGAAGTGGGTTTATGTTTGTATCTGTGCATCCAGCAGAGCTGCCAGCCCTGGGGGCTCTCGGGGACTTTTTTGTCATACTGGTGAAAACCTGCTGGCAGCTGCAAAATCAGGCTAACTTTGACATTCCTTCATACCTTGAAGAGGAAAATGAGCCTGTCTATTATAAACTGAGCACTCCTCACCTGGAAATCAATGCAAAGTAAGTGCAAAGCTCCCTTCATGTCAAACCCTTTCCAATGGGAATGAAGGAAAGGTTCACTGTAGAATCCACAGCAGATGGTGGACATTGGAAGAAAGAATCTGTGGGTGATTAGCACAGACTTGTGTCTGCAGTGCTGTTCTTGATGCAAGCATTAGGGATCCAGTTGCTCCATGACGAGTAGTTTGTGAAAAGCAAAAGCATCACTAAACACATTTCAAAGCAAGGTGATAAAGTAGATCTGTGTGTATGCCAGCCAGCAGCAGTCCAGCACAACCAGGGAAGCAGCAGTGGCACTTGGTCCATATGTGTGTCCTGCTCTTGCTGCGGAGCAGGGTCCAGCCACACCAGTTTCAGATATTTGGGAGCCAGAAGGGACCATTATATCATGCCATCACCAGTCTGGATGGAGCTGCCCAGGCAACAGATGGCTGAAATGTAAGCAAAGCTCATCAGGAGGAAGAATTTCTGCCTTACAATAATTTTCCACCAAGAAAAACAACCCTAAAGCAGGAAATACTGAAAGCTCACATAGAGCTTTAACAAGAGGGGAAAAGGAAAAGCCAAGCCCATGGCAATTTGTTCTGGAATCATCAGAACACAGTGTTTTTAAAACAAACCAAGATCCCTTGGGCCCTGATCAGCTGCCATAGAGTCTCACCCCCTGCAGTTAGCAAGAGAAGCTTTTCAGCCATAGGCAAGCATGGCGCTGACAGAGGGGTATCGCAGTGGGTTGGGACTTTGCTGAAGGCTCAGCCCATATTGTTCTGACCCAGCTCTGGGACCTGGAGAGAGGTGCCTGATACACTGCAGCTAGCACCCAGGTGGAGCTCTTGGAATAAATGTCTCTGTGGCACTCACAAGCACTGCAATTTGGTGCAGGGACACTGCCAGCCTAACCCATGGGACAGCAAGCCTGGCATCAAGCCCAGCCAGCACCTCTCATTTCCCCATGGGGGTCAGAGCGCTGCCTCCCATGCAACCAGTGGCCAGAGCAAGGCACCAGTGATGCCATTTTGCAGTTGGCTGCATCATCTGAATAGAGCTGAAGAGCGCTGCAGGAACAATGAGATAAAATTCATTTCTAAAGAGCTACTGCAGCATTAGCACCACAAGGTCAAAAATGTGCCCAGGTGGCAGCCTGCAGGCTGAGCCCAAGCACCTGGAGGTGCTAGTCACCCAACACATCAGGTTATGTGCTCTGTAACCTGTTCTAAGCAAGGTATGTGACTTTAAAAAATGAAATAGAAGCCTAGCTGAAGGGATCTGGAGGGAAGCTGCCTCCAGGTTCCTTTCCATCCCTTTGGTCCCAGCTGTGGTTCTTCTCCCCTGACCCCAGAGCAGCAGTTCTGCTGACAGCAAACCCCCAGTGCTCACGTGTTTCTGCAGGTAAGGCACTTGGAAGGGAGCAGCCACAGCAGCACGATCCATCAGCAAGGCCCTTTGCACTGATAAATGTGTACCAGCCTGTGGATTTATCTCTGGGCTGAAAATGAGTAATATAACATAGTAAATACTCACTGGGGAAAATCCAAACAGACCATCATTTGCGTGCTAAATTTTTCCTATTATCTATCATGCTACTGCTTACTGACCAGAAAGCCTTTGCATAGCAGTAAAGCTGTCTCCCTTTGCTGATATGAGAAAAGGGATAGGAGGCACAGAGAATATTTGCATTTAACTTCATCTCATGGAGACAGAGCATTAAAATGCTATTTGGTAACTTAGTCATAGAGAAGAATAGTAAAGCCATAGGACTTTTTCTTTCTTTTTTTTTTTTCCTTCTCTTTTTTAAGATGTAACTCTTTTAAGATTCCCCTTAAGAGCGCTCAGTAGGGTGTGTCAATATTGCTCCCCATGGAAATCATATGGTTTGCCTATGCAGACAGTGAATTGTTTTGTGGCTGTGAAATATTGTGTGGTGCCCTGCGAGCAGTGGAGCCAGTGGCTCGAGGAACCGTTGTTGAGACTGACAGTTACATTGTGCCCCTGAATAGTGAAACGGCAGAATCAAAAACTCAAGTGGACCCAGACAGAATGTCCTGACCTTTAAGTAAAAGGCTGATTGGATATGGTGTGGGCTCCCCTTCATCTTTCACCATAATCCATTACACCTTTCTTGGCAAACCCTCGTAATTCATGTGGGTGCACAGATACATTTCCCATAGATTTTTTTTACATGCTTATCATTAAATTTATCTCTTACTTGCTTCTGTAGAGTCTGATCGCAAGTTTTGGTACAAGCTCCCTATGTTTAAGCATTCACAGCATTCTGCCTAAGAAGTAACACTGTGTCCTACAGTGTGAAAGCTCAGCAATAATAAATTTGTAGGAGCTCAGCCAGAAGGAAAGTTCCTGCAGCACAGAAATAAATACACACCAAGATATCATATAATAACGCACAGTGGAAAAATGGCAGACTCAAGCCATGCAAAAGCAGTGAACTTCGGTATATTAGGTCTCCTATTTCAAATTTGGCTGAACAAGACTGTAAAATATTTGGGGCAGACACACTTTATGTGTCTGCAATGTGCCATGTAAAGTATCTTGTAAGAAGAAAGAAAATAGTAACAGAATCATTAATGTTCACTGCAAACTCAGCTTTAGAGATTGGTGTTACCTAAACAAAGGAAAACATCATGCTATTTCAATCTTCATTTGTAATTCCAGAATTTGTTACTGGCTTGAACTGTTTCCTTATGTAATAGCTGCGTGTATGAAACAAAACGTGGCAGCACAGAAAGACACCAATTCATTTTTAATAGAAAATTGCTAGCATGCATGTTTCCTTCTTAAAATACTGGGTACAATCTTAAAAGTCAGAACTGGTATGGTTTGTCCTCAGTGCTCTGTTAAAGGTGACATATTTAGGAGAAGATGCATTACAATCACTTTTGTGTGCAATTCTCTGCACCGCTAAGTGCTGAGAAAATCAGGCAGCCGCTATAGCATGAAAAGCATTCCTTCTCTGAGGTTCCATGCACAAGCACAGTACCTGCATCTTCTGTGTGGTGCTGGGGGAAGAGCAGAAGCAAAAGGCAAACAAGATATTTGCTGTGGCTGGAGAACTAAATATATAAGGAGGGCTTGTTGGGATGGTCTTGCTTTTTTAAAGCCAAGTCCTGGAACATCAGTGTGATCTTATTACCAACACTTATTCTGTTTATGGATAACTGTAAAATTTATATGCTATACCCCATGTTCAGTTGCATTTTTTCTTAAAGACACATGCACAAATGGACACATCCCTTAGAGTGCTTCAAGGACTGAATGCTCCTTTTTCACCCTTACTCCTTAACTTCAGTCAATTACCTTTAGTTTTGTGGTTCTGAGTGCAAACCTTCCATTCAGATCGCCATGAAGGTTTGCAATACTGTGTTGAGACTAATATCCCAAACCAATTTTATGTATAATACATACAAAGCTGCATTCCTCTGTAAGCCACTGTACGTACAGAGACGTTATTTACCTGGATGTTATCCCCTTCATGGATAGGTTATGCTGCTGTAGGCACACATTCCTCTCTCACGATGTTATGTGCTTTACCCACTTGTTCTGAATGAGACTGTACGACAGCTTCTGACAAGTCTGAATGTGGCACTGGCATTTTTTGCATCCCCGTTCTGCGAGAGGCACTAATCTTCAAACTTAATTAGCATTTTAAAGAATAGGTTCAGTTTTGTGGTCCATTAAAGTCAGCTAAATTGATGCACTGCATGTCTTTATTTCAAAAATAAAGCTGAACAATTAAAGCCCATGTCTCTTTGCTCAGCTTTTGATTCCTCACAAAGCTTTCCCACTTGCTGCCTTTGGATGTAATGTTAACAAAGTCAGTTAACATCAAGAGCAGCGCTAACAGGCATGGCAGAATTTCTTGTTTTTGCTCAATCAGTCTGTGTTCAAACTATCAGTTTGATTTATTTGTCCACGCTGACCCTTATTCACCACTTAATTATCCTCATATAATGTTTCAAGAGCCTCCTGACACAAGGAGAAAGACAATTGCCGATGTTCTGTGGAACAACTGTTGACCTGATGGCCAAAATGATGACTGGGGGTCGAAGGTTGTTCTCCTTTTGAAGAATCCTCTCCATTCTTGAAGGCTCTGGCTGGAGCCGTCCAGCCTGAGCACTGCTGGCACTGGACAGCCTGCTGCTTCTGGCTTCCCTGCACCCCTCGACATGGCCGACCTCCGAACAGCCAGCCTCCTGGGCAGCTCCTACATCCCAGGAATGGTGGTGTTGGCTGGGCAGTCATGTGGGCTCCTCTGTTCCCATCAGCTCTTAGCTGGACCAGTTTGAACCCAAATTAGAGTCACATCTGCTACAAAAAAACACAGGCTGCTAATGCAACAGCCTCCTTCGTCACCTTTGAGTGCACTTGTGTGCGCTGCAGAGGACATCGCTTTATAGTTCTCAAGGTGCACACTTTGTCCCTTTGCTTGAGATAACACATAACAACCTCCATTCATCCACTCCTTTCTGGCATTCTGGCTTTTAAATAGTGAATGACAATTCCCATTTGTTTACCATTCAGAAGTGAATGATTCAGAAATAATAGGTGAATTTTGACAGGACAATGGATCTCATGGGGATGGAGGGCATAATCTTTATTTTCAGGGAAGCTGAGGTGGCAATAGGGACTGGGGAAAGGAGCAGATGAAATGGGGCATCCCATGTGAGCATCCATGTGTCAGCTGAATGAGCAACATGGACATGAAAGCTGTCAGCTGTTGGAGCTGTACATGGAAGAACCTGTCCTTCCATTGAAAAGCAGTAGCCACCTTAGGTGTGGGTGGTCAGGGCATGCTTTGCTCAGTGTTTCCAATTAACTGACCTTCCCTAAGTGTGCAGGCTTTGTATTTCTGCAAACTGACACCATTTCAGAGCACCATCTGGATGACACCACTGAAGACTGTGCTTAGCCTTGAAGGCTGGCATCCTCCCCACCAATAGGTTAGTCCTGGCTCCCCATCTCTGCGATCCTCACTACAGAAGGACCCTTTGCTAGCACAGAGGCAGTGAATCAGGTGCTCTGTCATCCTTCCATTCTCGCTTAGAGGCTATGTGAATGTATTTATTCCTGGCCCACTGGACTCTGCCCAACTTGGCACCCTCAACAGAGAGCTGGCAGGCACTGTGACTCGGGAATAGCATGTGGCCTAACTCAGGGCTTTCCAGTTTGCTCACTTTTCCATGTAGTTCTCCACCAAAACACTGTGAAGGTGAAACTGCAGAGAAATAAAATGGCGGCCTGAATACCAAGCCACAGCAGTGGGTTCTCCACCTTGTGGGAGTCTGGGGTTAAAGTGGATGTGCTTGGCCTACCACCTTCTTTCTAAACTCCTGTTTGAGCTGAAATGCTCCCACATTACTATGATGGCTATCCAAAAGGCTTTCATGCTGTTTTCAAGCAACAACATTTTTTGTTTTCATTTTTAATGAAAACTCAAAAGCTGTCAAAGAAATGTTTCAGCCAAACTGAGAAAAAATTGCTTTCATCAGTCTTTTCCAGGAGAGAAATAAATAAAGAATTCCCCAGCTGTCTTTATTAAACCACAGACATCTAATTGTGAAGGCAGGATGCCGCCAGCTCTTAGCTGGCTCCTCTCACCATGTCCCTGGGAAACAACCCTCAGCAGTGCCTCGTGTGCCCAGAATGTGGACTGCTCCTACGCCAGCACTGCCACTGCAGCCCTCCCTTTCAACTCAGTGGGAAGCGGTCAGTTACATTCCCTATTTCATAGTCTGAGAGGGGAGCGTTGGGACTGACAAAGCTCACAGTGTCGCCTTTGAAGACCTGGGGAAGCATGAGGGTTTTTTGCATGACTTGCTCAAGGCCACATGGCAAGCTTGTGCCAGCACTGAGAACCTTTTCCTCACAGTCCTGTGTGTAGCTTGGGATCACCAGGCCTCCTGTCTGTTTGCCTCAGAATTAAGAGCCAGTGCAGATCCTTGCCTGTGGTCACTTCAAATGCTGGCAAAAAACACACGGCACAGTAGTTCATCAGGTACCTCTGTCAGCTCCCCATGCCAGGGCTGGCCAGGCTAGGTGCATCCTATGAGCATGGGTCCATGCCCAGCACACCCCAGTTTTTGTCTCCACTGCCCTGCTTGGCAGTGCCTCCAGCATGAGCTCACTGCCCTCTGTGCCGCAGCTGTGCTGGTGCGAGGCACAGCACCAGCCTGCCTGCAGGTGATAAGTCTTGGTCTGAAACCCACAACTTTGATCAGTGCTAGGAAAATCAAATTATGGCTATTTTATGGTACCTAGGAGAGGGCCAAGAGTTGCCGTGAAAGCTCATCTTTCATTCTGAAAGGAGCGTCTGATCGCTTAGGGATAGAATAGCAGGACAGGGAAAGTCTCAAACCTTGTCTGAAAGATGGAAAATTTATGGCTGCAAAGGGCAGCGTATATCAAAGAGCTTTTGGCCAAGGCTCACCAATAAAGCAATTCACCTACTGGGTGATGTGAGGACAGAGCAAGATGAAAGTAAAGTTCGATCATTTCTTCCCATCACAACAAAAAGGTTGATAAAGAATATACTTGATATCAAACAGAGCTTCCTGCTGTCTCTAGTTACCTGGGAGTTTGGAGCCTGCAGTTTGAATAATGTTTCCCCTATAATAGGGTTGACAGCAGAAGTGTGGAGAGACTGATGGGCCTTCATGCAGGCTCAGCTTTTGTAGTTCAGGCTCATTCTTTATTCTCAGAGTGGAGCAAATAATAAATGTGTAAATAAATAGTTACCAATCTTTTGGCACAGTAAAATAACTAGTTGTTTCTTGTGCTGCAAAGAATTCAATCATATTCACAGTAAAGCCGCACGCAGATAACACTGCATCACTTGCAGTGTTTCGTGTGCTTTGCAAATAGCTCTGCAAAGTCATTTGCATCATTTGAGATGGAGCATGGGTAACATTTAATGTGTCTGCCAAAGGGACTAAAGCAACTGCAAATGTAACTTGGGAAAGTTAGATGCTTAGAGAAATACAAATGTATGACTTACTTTATCTGTTTGATTTATAAAACCAAGTCTGTGCTAAATTCTGACCCAATCTGTTGTTATTAGCATGTTTATTTGCTTAATAAGTGCGCTGAGGAAATTAGAACTGAATTTCTATTAAAAGCTCTGTTTCTTTTTGCAAAAATAATGGGATTTCTACTTGCCTGCAATGGCTGTTGCGCTCTGGGTTTACCATACCTAGCTCTGCTATGTTCTCTGTACATCCAGGAGATAATTTTGCCCCTTAGCTCCACAGCAAAGAAGATAAATATTTTAAATGATTCTAACTGGGCTTTCTCAACGAAACATACAACATTTAAACTGATGATTTTAATGGCAAATGCAAGCGAAAATAATGCACAAATACTCTGAATGCATCCGGGCAAATTATGTATTTCATCAAGTGCTTTCCATCTGAACATGAGCAGAAAGTGTGCAGACGCTGACCCAAACTGCTTGCACCCTGCTCCCTGTTTGTAAGCAGGCTGAACGCACCGCGCTCTTCTGCTGCTGCAGGTCAGGACTGCGGAGAAGTGCCTTCATCGAGTGCACGGCAATTTGCACAGGGCAGTAAATGAGATAAAATGGGTGTTTTTAAGGAGGTACCCAGGGAGATGAGAGGGAGTACGCCCTGCAAAGCTATCCTAAATTAAAGTGTAATCTCTTGGGCAGACCCTTAGAGAGGACGCGGTACCATTATTCCCCACAGCTTGGGGCTTCAAAGGCACTTTTTTTTTCTTTTTTCTCCTCACCAAGGAACTTGTTCTCAGGCATCTTGAAATGAGAGGCAGCTCAATTTCTGCTTTTTCTACAACTAATTCGAATGACGATTCTGAAATGTGAGGGTGCTGGCAAAAGAAAAATGTCTTTTTCAGTAAATATTTTCCTTTTTAGACACAACAAAGTGCAAACAGTGAGAGCTGAAATATTTTCTGTAAGGTTTTTCCTACCTTTGTCCACAGCCATACCGTTACCTGAAACTCCTTCACAAAAATGGAAATATTTCCTGTTTCAATTTTACTCTTCAAAAACTTCAGTATAAAACCGTGCAAATTTTGACTGAAATGATCTAAAAAGGAGGGGAAGAGACTCAGTTGTGCTGCACAACACCTGTTCTAACTGAATTGTAAGACACAGCTGAAAATGATGTGAATCCAAATTTTTGAACATGAGATATTCCTTATATTCTGGTGCTACGGAGATGCCTCTCAGTCTCCCAAGGGCAGCAGCTCATGCGAAGCCATTGCTCCAAGAAAGCAATGCAGAGTGGCTCACTGCAGCTTTGTGTGGCAGTTCAGCGTGGTGTTAGCAGCATCCTCGACATCAAGCAGCTGAAGCCCAGGAAGCAGTTTTAGCGAAGTAGTGCTAAATAGGTGCATTGGCACTTCATTCATTAGTAAATTAATGCCTTTAGCAAATAGCCTGCCCACACACTCAAAGTCTGTTTCTATCCACAAACATTTCCAGGCAATACTAGCAGATAATGGCATGAATGCAATTACAATGGGTGCAGATTTGGCTGCTTATGTTAACAGCAATTAAGGAAATGAGGAAAATTCTTAGTAAGGTGTCAGTGTGTCACTGCTAACCCTGTGTGCAGTAGTGTCATTAGCTGCCACGATGCTGATCTCTTTATGAAGAGCCTGCTTTGAAAATGCTGTTTTTATTTAAACTCATCTCTCCAGCACAAGAGCCACCAAGTCTCTGACTTCCCAGGCAGAGGCTGACACCCGGTCTTTGTCTCTGCAAGTGCATCCAAGCGCAGCAGCACTGCACGCATTGCTCTTTGCCAGGCACTGACAACTGCGGCGAGCAACTATCCCAGGACTGCATCTTTTTGCAAGTGAGGATTTCACCGGGGGGTTATAACGTTCATGTTCTAAAACAGCATAAGTCTTCAAAAGTGAAGGTGGATAAAAGCCTATTTTATCGTACTGAGTAATTTTTCCATTCTTTGGAGCAGAGAAGAGGGAAATACCACCACACTGCCACAGAAAAGAGCCCCTGACAAAGCTGCAGTGCTGATGAGAGCTGGAGTGAGATGCTGGGAGGTACTGGAAAATCTGCTTGTCAGGAAACTGCTAATGATCACTATGGAGCTGGGATGGCTCGTTTTCTGCAGAGAGACTCCCCATCTCAGATAACACACATGCTCAGTCTGCTTCCCTGGCCTTTAAACTTCTGCCCCAGCACTTCAGTTACAAAGATGTAACTCTTTGCAAAAATCACTGCTATTCTTCCTCCACGTAAGCAGTTGGGAACCCAAAGGCACATGGGTGCAACGGCCCTACAAGGAAGAGCTATTTAAGGGATTTGTTCCAATTTCTGTTTAATATAGATGTAATGCCACAACCTCATGCTGACAGGTGAATGCTAGTGGAAGGGTCTGCAGCCTCTGCTTCCTTTGCAGTGCCATGTGGCCTGTGAAGAAGCTCCAGCAGAGACCTGGGCAAGATCCAGAAACCTTTCCTTGTTCTGCTCTGTGCCAGAAAACCCACTACACACAAGCTACGTTCTCAGGGTCTGCTTCCTAAATCTGTCAGACAAGTCTGCACCTAATTTGATGATTCCTCAAAACTATAAAAGGACCCCAGGGAAGGTGATAGGAAAAGCACTGCAGGAGCCCTCCCTGTCAGGAGGTTTGGGTGGAACAGGTACTTTGCACTCATGGAGCACTCCTGTGCCTGCCCACACATGAGTGGGTATCAAAGCAAAAGTGGTGAAACTGAATTTAGGGTCTCACTGAGTTGGAGTCTCAGTTTTTACAAAGTCTCTTATTTCTAATTGTTGACAATAGTAAAAGGATAGTTTTGCTGTTTATTCATTCAGCAAGAAATGAATGCCTTAAAACAAAGTTGACAAACAGTTTCCAAACCGTTACTAACAATTTACGTATTTTAACTGGAAGTAACAGGTTAAAAAAATATTACTTAACAATCCTAACTCCATCACATATCTTAAAGCATATGCTTTATGCATACTTTTTTTACATATTATTGTCGTGCTCAATATAGCAGGAATATTCTATAAAAATCATATTATTGTAATTAGAGGAAATCATAACTACTCCAGAGATATGAAAGTTGAACAGCCTTCTATAGCCTGTGAAAGATATTTTCCTGTATAGTCTTTTAGAGGAGCTAAGCAGTTAAAACATGGGATGCTGTCTGCCTTTCCAAAAGTACACAAAATCAGTTTATTGTCAACACATGTCAATATATTTACTTGCACAGAGGAAATGGCTTCTGTTGATTGTTTTCAACTGGGCTGGTGCCTGTATGCCAGATTTGCAAATCAAATGTTACCACTACTGTTCTGGCAAAGGAAATTAGAGTTGTAACTGGAGCACCAAAAAATGTCTGTCCTTTCACAGTCACCTGACAGCACTTACAGGCACGCGTATGACATTGCAACCTTTATTTTTCTAAAGAAGCAATTTTGAAATTCAGGCTTTTCTCCATTGCCACTTCCTCTGCAGACATTTTTGGAAGCTGAAGGGCAGACATTTTTGGAAGCCGAAGGACAGACCTAGGGAAAGCCTTCCCAGCTGACTGAGCATTAGAACTGAGCTGTCCTGAGATGGTTTTATCAATAGGAAAACAGTAAGAGAGCACCAAACTCAGCAGAATTTCCAAGCATAATTTTAGGAGAGTTGTACCCTACTGTAAAAGTAGGCAACACATGCTTCTGCCAGGTCAGGACTCCTGGATTGGAACTGTGCTGGTTTTAAGGAATTCCCAGAGGTCATTTCATCCAATCTCCCA
This sequence comes from Lagopus leucura, assembly GCF_019238085.1. Lineage (NCBI taxonomy): Eukaryota > Metazoa > Chordata > Aves > Galliformes > Phasianidae > Lagopus > Lagopus leucura. The sequence goes on along the minus strand of NW_024962252.1, from coordinate 49,197,190 downwards.
CTCAAAACAGGACCATCACCAGTATAGGTCAATCAAGGCTGTCATGCACTCGTCAGACTAGATGTAATTCTCAGTTCTCAATTCATAAGTGTCCAGCCCCTGCTGTTTCTTTATGAAGGCTTCCATTTGCCTTGCTCCACAATATCCAATCCACCAGCTCATGCTTTGGAAGAGAAGAGAGGATAGTGGCAGGCAGCAGCAACACTGAAGCTTGACTACCTTGAACCAGAGGGATCCATTATCAAATATAAGGGGAACGAGGCCTCTCTATTCATTGTCTTAGCCCATTAGCAAATCTTAAAAGAATTATCCTCCACTCTTTCCAGAAAAAACAGATTTCTCACTTCAATCTTCAAATTCAATAGAAGCTCCAGAAGATTTTTCATTATGACCACCTGATTCAAATTTCCCCATGAGTGAAGAGATGCTGCACAATTCCTCTGCCATAATCACTCCCATCTCAAGCAGTCTCTGCAGTGTAATTAATTCATCTTCACACATGGTGCAAACACGGCACAATTTTCCTTTAAATGTATACACATCCATGCACGTTGCTTTTACACACTAGGAAAAAGGTTTGAAAGACAGAATGAAAAAAGGAGGAGCAACTGAAGGAACTGGGACTGTTCAATCTGGGGAAAAGGAGGCTGAGGGGAGACCTTATTGCTCTCTTTCAATATCTGAAAGGTGCTTACAGCGAGAGTGGGGTTGGCCTCTTCTCACTGGTGATAGGATAAGGGGAAGTGGCCTCAAGTTACACCAGGGTAAGTTTAGGTTGGATATCAGGAAAAACTTCTTTACAGAAAGGGTTGTTAAGCACTGGAATAGGCTCCCCAGGGAGGTGGTTGAGTCACCATCCCTGGATGTGTTTAAAAATGGTTTGGACGTGGTGCTCAGGGACTTCATGGAATGTTGTTAGATTTAGGGTGATATGATTAGGTTGCAGTTAGACTTGATGATCTTTAAGGTCTTTTCCAACCTGAGCGATTCTATGATTCTATGATTTAAATACAAATAATTGAGTATATGTTATTATATGAATATGAAACTCCTTACAAATATCTTGTTACTCTGCATCTACGGCATTATACATAATGTTTGGAAGCTCTGAGCTTTTAACAACACAATTGGTTTCAACTCCTTTGGATTCCCTGGGCCTTTCCAGCAGGAAGGTGATGATCCACATTCACGGCTCTAGCTTGTTACAGCAACCGAGTCTGGAAAACAGCATGTGGAATCAGTCAGTACCGGTGTCTAGAAGAAGAATAGGCTCAGCCTTGAATGTTCATGTTGGATATTGTCTGAAAAGTTGCCCATCATGTTACTGCTTGGAAGCCGTGGCAGTCGGAGATGACACGCTCCGGCTTCCCTATTAGCCCCCCTGCGCAGCGAGGACAAAGGCAGCGGCAGGCTCCCAGCCAAGCACATACATTTGCAAACTGCCGCCAGTCAGTTCCCAAGGCCAGGGGCTGGATGCCATTGACAAAGAGATGTGAACCGCAGGCTCGGCCTGCTCCGTTCTCCCTGCCGCGTGAGTGGCGCTTCTCATGGAGATCTGCCGGGCCTGCTTCGTCCCTCCCAGCCAGCTCTGGGCTGCCAGGGCTGCCTCTTACTGCTCAGGTTTTCAACCAGACCGTGCTACTCAGCAATGCGGGGTCATGCAGAGCTCAGCAGCGTCCCGCTACACCACAGGTTAATATGCAGGTGTTTATCTGCCAGCACACATAGCATTCCTTTCTTTAATACACTGGCTTCATGAATTTGCTGTTCTCCACCAGCAGAGCTGAAGGGTTATTCTCCATGAACTGCAGCTTCCTCTCGGAAATTCCCGGTGCCCAAGCCCGCATTTCTGTCATGCTGTTATCCCAGATCTTCACACAACCTAACCTACTCCTCTCTAAATCACTTTAAAAGTACTCCCAAGATCCGACAGGAATGTGAGCATCTCAGGAACAATCTGTGCTAGTGAAGGCAGCCCCAGTGTTCACAGGAGGGTGGAGAAACCCAGGGTGACATAAGATACAGCAAGCCTGGAGCACACTGTACTACTCTGGGGATCCCCAGCAGCCAGCACGAGAACATCACATCTTTTCTTGCCAGTGAAATTAGCCCTGAAAGTGCTCTAAGCTGATATAGGCCAAATTTCAGCTTGTGATGAGGTGAATTAGCTGGGTCTCAGCACAGCCTGTGTGGCAAGACAGCCCTGCCTGTCCTGAGGAGGAATTCAGCATGATGTGGACTTCCTTTATCATTCCAGCCCTGACACTGCCTCCCAGGTGGCTTTTCACTAGCAATTTGCCAATTAGTTGGGAAGCAAATGCTAGGACCTGCCATGCATGCTTGGTCTTCCCATGCAGGAGCTGCCCTGGAAGCAGAGGAGCTGTGACACTGTAGTTGAAATCAGCTGGAGGCAGGAAGGGCCTTGTCATTTGGAGGCTGAAAACACTAATCATGCTTGGAGATTTCATTACTAATAGCAGGATTTCTCTTCTCAACACTTGGCCTGGAAGGGTCTTACGTATGATGTTATCCACACATCTGAAAATGTGGGAAAAATCATTCAAGGTCACAGCTAATCTCAAGCTGAGAACTCTTCCAGACAGTGTTTCCTGCAATAAGCACCTCCAGGGCAAGGGCAATTCCCTTGTATTTCCATATCTGGTTACAAAGTGGCAGCCTACAATGCTCCTGCCCCTCTGGTAGGCAGCTGGGCAAACCCAACACACTACTTTTAAAGGCATGAGTGATGCTCAGTCTGGCACAGCAGCAAGGGATTTTCCCTTTTTTTTTTTTTTTTTTTTTTTTTATTTTCTTCTTCTTCTTGCAAAAGTGAGTGGTCAAAGCCTTCAAACCTCATAAATGCTAGAGCTGAGGACTCTGGAACACTGGATCCCAGGAATCCAGGCTGAAAGATCACTGCATTACTCTCACCCCCTCATATGCATCACCACCATGGAAGACTGCACAGCAGAGGTGCAGACCATCATCACCACCCTCAGTTTGCTCCCAGAGTCACATCTTTAGGACTGCAGAACTGATTGAAGCAGAGTAGTTTTCCTCCTACTTGCAAGCCCAGCTCCCAAGCTCTCAGTAGTCAGCTTATCTGTGAACACATAGCAAACATTATGTTTTTGATCCTCCCCGTCATTTTTCCCTCTGCATACTCCTCTTCAACAGTAACTCAGAATGTGTATCTTCCTGACTACAGTCCATTTCAGCAGTTCAAACGTTTTCCCCGTTCATCTGCTTTTAGCTAAGGGCTTCACAATCTTCTCTCCTAGATGAAAGCCAAAACTTAGCTCAAAGCAGTGGCAGTGACACCATTTTTGAGTCAAACCTACATCAACCAGAAAAAGCAACAAATATTTGTTGCACTGGACATTGCATTTGGAGCCCAGAAGAGTTACTATTGTTGTCATAACTGGGAGAAAAATCCCACAAGGCTGAATATGCACGCACACAAGCTAATACACTACAACACACAAACACAGATTTTTATGAGCAGTGCCATCAGCGAGGAGATTGTTTATAGCTGCCAGTAATTTATCGCTTTTAAATGTTATGTTGGAATGCAAATAACTTTCCCCATTCCCTTTCCTCAGTGATCTGCTCATGAATAAGGCTGAAAGGAGCCTGAGCAGGAGACACAAGCGGGAGGAAGAGGAGACACAGAATGAGTCAGCCTGCCCCCGCTTTCTCCCAGCCCCTGCAAATGTCACCGGCTGACCATGGGATCAGTTCCCAGCTCAGCGTGAGGACGTGCTGCACAGCTATGTGTGACATAACACTTAGCAGCTCCCATCCACGGAAACCGAGCAGGCACACTGCTCAGCCTACCGTGAGCAAAAACGTATGAAATGGTGCTAGGCATTAGTAGGCAAGATATATAAGATATAATATCTTAGGCAAGAATAAGCTTTCTGCTGGCTTGCAGCAGGAAACTGAGGTTTTTCCTTTCTCTGCAAATGATAATCCTAACTCTATTTTCCTACCTTTTTACATCAGTAGGGAAGGATGAGACGTTTAAAACTGTTGTTTCATGCCTTAAGTGCCATTCAATATCAGAGCTACTGAAGTCACTTTTTTCACTGTCCAGTGATGATGCAGTTCATTGGCACTGTTGGGAAACGTGCTTCCTCTTTGTGCAATTACGGTCTGATGAAAGAACTTTTCAAGTGGTCACTTACAGACCGCAGCCTTTGTCCAGCCTGCAGAAAAGAAACAAATGAAACCAATTACTCTGGCTGCTAACCTCTGCTCAGGCTTGATAGTGAAGACTTAGAAGAAGATATTTAAATAATACAAAGGTCAGCAAGTTACTGCAGTGTTCATACTCACAGGGTTAACAAAAGATCTTGCATACAAAGCTTCTTAACTCCCTTCTCTTATGTTTTCACTGTTTTTCTTCTCCTGATGGCAGAGGTTTCTATTTATTAATATGTGTGGTAAGTTATGGCTCCAAAAATATTGTGGGGATCTGCAGATGAAAAGTCAAGATCCAGCCTGTCAGATATGTGTGAGTCCACACTGAAAAAGTGCGTGCCTCACCTCCCGCACTGTTGAATAACAAGAGAAGCAAAAATCTTACGGTACCAGGCTATCAGACTGATCCCAAGCAAAAACAGAAGCAGTTTGTATTGCAAAAAATTGAGTCATCAGCAACTTAGAGAAATAGTAAAGAACTCTGGGCCACTACTTGTATATATATTTTTTAAAAAGATAATGTGTTTTTAAATAGAATAATATTGTGAGCTTCATTTAAAAGCTGTGCAAACCTTGGGAGTTATTTTGGTGGGCAGAACACAGGGGTCAACTTTTTCAGCTTGCCATCTCCTCTGCAGGCAAGAAAATCCCATCAGATTTAGAAGAGGAAGCTGAGGTTTTATGTGCTCGCATCATCACTGTGTGGGAGTTTTGAAGAAAAGCATTAATATCACAGCAACTGCAAGGCAAGCGAGTGGCAGCTGGGCGCTGGAGGGCATGGGGAAGGCTGTCAAAGTCTGAAGAGGGACACAGACTTCACAATCATCGAGTAATTTTGCAAATCTGCAGGGCAGCACAGTAGTGCATGTCAATACACATGCATATAATCTGGCAGAAGCAATCCCATTCTAGAGCTGGCGAAAGTCAGCTTTGGTCTGAGGAGCTTTGTTTTTGTCACATGGAAAAATAAAGTTTTGTTCTTTGGATTGTTGTTACATAAAGATATAAAGTCTGGGGCTTTCAGCAGTTTTAATGATCTGAAATGCAGACGATAAACTTAATTTCCTAACACTTATTAGTAGAAAATTATTTTTGCTGGGCTTGGTTAACTGAAAACTTCCATAGGAGACATTTTCTCAGATTTTTTCAGATTCATTTTTTCATTGTGGCCTTCCAGTACTTGAAGGGAGTATATAAACAGGAGAGGAAATGGCTGCTTATGGGGGTGGATAGTGATAAGACAAGGGGGTTTTAAACTGAGACAGTGGAGGTTTAGGTTAGATATTAGGAGGAAGTTTTTCATACAGAGGGTGGTGACACACTGGAACAGGTTGCCCAAGGAGGTTGTGGATGCCCCATCCCTGCAGGCATTCAAGGCCAGGCTGGATGTGGCTCTGGGCAGCCTGGTCTGGTGGTTGGTGACCCTGCACATAGCAGGGGGGTTGAAACTAGGTGATCTTTGTAGTCCTTTTCAACCCAGACTGTTCTATGATTCTTTAAGATCTTCAAGACCATTATCTTTATCATCATTAAAAACAAAACAAAACAAACCAAAACCAAAACAAAAACACCTGGAAAACAAATAAACAAACTGAAAACTTTTCATCTGAAAACTGTAAACATTTTCCTACCAGTTAAAATTTTAATTGGTTCATTAGATGTAATTTTCAATTTCCTCATATTTTGTAATTTTCTTTAGGCGAGGGAATGTTTTTAAAGTTATGGCAATCAAAGCAAAACTTGTCTTTATGGAGATGATTTCCCTGAGGTTGCTCTGTCAGAAGTGTGGCTTTGCCCACCACCAAGGCTGTTGTATCTCCAGTCGCAGATTACATTGGTCGCTTTATGCCTGGGAGGGCTTTATTCCTTGGAGGGCTTAATCAGTCTCATTGTATTGAGGATGCTGGCTTTGTTGTTGGCTGCGGTGGATTCAGAGTTACAACTTCAGACGAATCCCTCATCTTACTTGAGCATAAGGAGGATGTGTCTGTCATTTTGGGTTGGTCAGTGGCTTTGGTAAAAATGCAGTCCTGCTCTTAGGCTGTGACAAACTGGGCTCTATGCCCAACACAGGTACAATAACAAAAAACTGAGGGGTCATGGCACAGGGTTTTCCACTGTGCTTTGATAGGTTTAGGCAACTTTCAGACCTCCATCCCACAGCCCTGTCCATCCTTTCAAAGCAGCAGAAGATGGAGAAGCATCATGAGATTTTGCATACAGATGAACCTACCCACAACATTTTACAAATGTTTTACAAAAACATTTCTGGTTGGAGAAGAACAATGTAACTCCTGTTCCACGTGCCATACACCATGAAGCAGCAGCCAGAGCAGGCATTCTAGTAATGCCATGACTCAGTTATGGCTTCCTCCGGGCACATTTATCCTCTGCCAAAATCAGTGCACACTTGTTCCTCTGAGTGTCACGGGAGTGCTCTGGGCTGCAGGATGCTGGCAGCAGATCTCCATGAGCACCCTAGTCCTACCCTTCCCCAAGAATTCCTGTGCTGCATATTCCTCCCCTACTTACTCACACTGACATGAAAAGCCAAAGAAGGGTTTTTGCCTTTTTGGGACATTTCCCATTCTTTCATTCGTTAATCCTCCTCCCGCTTCCAGGAAGCGATAACCCCAGGCTGCTGTTCCCACTGGTGAGAAGAGAGAGCAGCTCACTGTCTGCTACTGAATGGCAGGTTGCTTCACTGTGAGACATGAACTAGAATTCACCGTATCCATCCACATGGATGCCTTCCACATCTGAGAGTGATTCTGATAAGGCAGAAGAGGAGTTTTTGTCTATTTACAGTACTCACCCATTCATTAATTCATTAAAGTTGCATTTTGTTGAACATTGAGTACATCAAGTACGTTCTATCTAGCAAATAAAAAAATCAGTGCGACAATTATCTTGAAAAATGTTGTTATGCAGTTCATTTGGATAATTTAAAGCTGTTACCATTTTCTAAAAGAGCCAAATTACCAGATTTATAGTAGAAACAATCCTAAATTACAGTTAATATAGTTTTGCAACAACAGCTCTCTGAAAAGTGACTGCACTTTTATGGAAGTTTATTAAAGGCTTTATCTCCATTTTAAATATCAACTTCAAAGTGTTCTTATTTGTTTGGACCTGTACTTTTTGGAAATATCTCAGATTCTTCAACTACTCTGCTTTCAAGCTCCTTACAAAATCACCACAAGGCTGAAGTTACTTACAAGTATGAGAACACCCCAGACATGTCATGCATCTGAAAATATTTTCCTGGAGAAATAGAGAGCATGCAGACTGGGGGTTGGATTGAGAAGGTGGAAAGGAGCTAAATAAAACATATGAAATACGTTTTTTGCCACATACATGCCAAATACGTATTCTCATTTTTAATTACACAGATAATAGAAAGCACGGCATTCAGCAGAGACAAGTTTCAGATGGAAAGCATCACTGAGATCAAGTAAGCAGCTAGGAAGATGATATAATTAAATATTGCCAGTTGCATTGCTAAGAGTCACATTTATGGGATGTGTTTGAGATCATTTCCAGAAAGGAGCAAAATTTGCCATTTTTCCTGAATACCTGTGTGTGAAAGGTTTTCAGATCTCTATAAAATCTGTGGAAGTCTCCATTTTGATGTATTTCTGCACAGCACCATGAGCTATTTTACACTCAAAACACGGCAAGATACTGTGGTCCTGGTTTGTGGTAACGGGACACATTTACTGATACATTCAAGACAGGATCCTCCACTGTCAGCAGAATAAGCTGCTGATCATTAGCTCTTCGGTGTTAAAAACAACTTCACATTCCCTGAGAAAAGTAAATGAATCACTCCTAAGCAGAAAATCATATCAATGCAGCAATAAATATATGTGAGCACATAATTATGCAGCAATTGCTGTTGAAAGGTATTTTGTTTTAACAGCCAAGCAATTTTCTAATTGTAAATTTCGTAGCATCTATAAACAGAGAATTTGCATATTCAGAATGACAAGATTCAATGTGCATTTTGCAGTTAGTTTCAAGCTGCCTCTTGTTGTTACGAGACACAGAGAAGTAGCTTCAATCCTGCTCAGCGTTTCAAGCCGTATTCACCATTCCAACAAACGCTATTAAATAACAACTGCCACAATCCCTCTGGAATTGCCCAGAGAATTGCAGACTGCAATTGCAGCCCACTCAGCATCACTTTTGCATTCTGTTTCAATTCTTTGCAAAACAAACAAAATACGCATTTCTCTGATGACTCAGAATATTGTTCAGAAGCAAACACGTCACTGCTTACAGAGGAACACTTGAGATGAAAAGAGATGTCGCAACTGGGGCAACAGCAGTGCTGTAGACATCTTGTTTGGTACTTCACTGTGTTATGGATGTCTGGATCGGAAATGAGAAGGGATGGGGGACAGCTGTGTCATGACAGACACAGATATGCTGCTCCTGCCCAGGAAGCATCATGTCATCTCTAACACACACACAGAATTTCTTCCAAAATGGATTTGTGTCCACTCTACTCATTATAAGTCATGCAAACAGAAAGATAATACATTTAGCAGTTTCAATACTGTCGCAACTGGAATGCTGTTTTCTGTCTCTGCCAACTGCACTGCTGTGGAGGACTTACTTTAATGTTGGCTTGGTAAATAGCAAGTTAAAATACTTCATATCAGTTATAACAAATGTTTAAAATGTCTGATGTTTAATCTCATTTAACTGTAACTCACCAGTACTGGTGAGGCTGGCTGTGTAACAGCAGTGACCAAAGCTGGAAGTTTTAAAATTAAATCCCTCATGTTTACATCTTGTACGGAAGGACATGGTTTAGTGGGAAATACTGGTGATAGGTGGACAGTTGGACTGAGTGATATTGGAGGTCTTTTCCAACCTTGTCAATTCTGTGAAATAAAACACACCGTTAGCTGCCCTTAGCTAACAGTCTGAGGACAGTACCCGTCCCAGCAGCTGTACTCTGTCAGTCTCTGCCCATTTCAAGGGATCTTCATTTGGTATTGAGAAAGTTGCATTTTCCCCATTTCCTCTCCTCTCAGCCCTGCCGAAGAGCACGCCTACAGACACAGGGATGCGTGTGAGCAGCCACAGCTTTTCAGTGGGGCAGCTCACGAGCACATACCTAACCCCAGATAGGAAGCAATGAACTGATTCCCTTTTTTTTTTTCTTTTCTTTTCTTTTTTTTTTTTTTTTTTTTTTTCCGCAAACATTTTGCTTTTACTTCACTCTGCAAAGTAAAAAAGACATTCCTCAGCTTTCTGCCCAAATGTAGCTTTCGCGGCCCTGTTTCAACTCAAGCACATCACCTAATGAATTCGAAAGGAAGTGTCGGTGAGGCGCAGCAGCGGGCCCGGCATCGGGCAGGTGCTGTGCTGCAGTGACTCCAAGCGGACAGGCACGGCCACTGCCACCGAGAGCACCGCTCTGCACGGCTCCCTGCGCGCTGCGAGGGCTCCGAGGGTCTTTGGCTGCATCCGCAGGCTCGGACACAGCTCTCTGCGGACAGTGATGCCGCTGGTCTCATTGACGCTGCACATCTGCAGAAAGCTGTGAGTGCCCGAGTCGCAATCTTGAGATATAGGATATGTAAACACATGTTACAAGGTAAAAAATCTGGTGCTGGGAACCTTGAAACACATCTTTCTCTTTTGCTGGGTGACGCTGTTACAGCTGGACTGGCCGTGGGTGGAGGTAGCAGTGGCACAGGAGTGAAATCTCCAAAGCAAAAAAAAATCAGAAAAGTGTAATGGTGGAGTTTTGTAAATTGTACACTGTAATTCACCTAGGTGCTTTTTTACTAAGATTTTTCTGGGGGAAAAAAAAAAAAAAAAAAGGCCCATGAACCACCCCTGTGTTACTGCGCCATCTCAGTCATTTCTCTGGGATGATTTTTCACTCCAAACTCTTACAACATATTTCTATGGAAGATGCCAACATTTCGAAGCAGAAATGAATGACTAAATTCCATATCACTAATTGGATAAGTTTGATGTCATAAACAAGCATTGCTGCACTTAAAAAAAATGCCACTGGGCCCTACCAATGGAGTATGTGTAGACACTGAATTTTGGGAAGCACTTATTACCTACTGTATGGGGATTTGCATATCTTTCCTATAGGCACCCCTAGTGAGCACTGCCCCTGAGAGCACCTGGTTTTGCACGGTGCTGGCAGCTCTCGCCTGGCTCTCTTGTGCTGCTCTCTCCTGGCTCAGCACCCCCTCCAGAACAGCAGAGCAACATTTCCCAAGAACAGACAAGCAGCGCTGCTCAAAAATCCCTACCCACCCACTGCTGCCCTGGAGACAATGCTGTCTGCAGAGCATCTCCCTGAGGTGCTCAGAGCTGGACGTAAGCAGAGTTAAGTCAATCATTCACTTAATCTCTTTTTTGCCCTTGCACAATACAGGCATCTTTTCCAAGCGTAAGCATTTGTAAAGCCCTGGCATGATAGGGTTTTGTATGCTCTTTGCTTTGCTGTGAAATGCACACAATACAAGGCTGGAAAAGCAGCTGTTACGCTGGTTTCTTTGGGTCTTTGCTTACAAGAGTGCTTCGGAAAGAATTTCATGCAGTCGACATACACCTCCAGTCCTGTTAAAGCAGAGCCAAGCTGTGCCTCCAGTACATTGCCAGCACCTAATAGAAAAGCTCAGCAATCCCACAGAGCCCAGCTTGAGTCATTTAAAAAAGAAAACAAGTCACACAGCTACCACTGCTCCGAAGTGAGGAGCCATTATTAGAGTAATCCTCCGGGGCCGGCTTGGTTGCGGTTGGTCAGTCATTCACATATTCCTATCCGGCTGCCTTCATGCTGTCCAGGACATGAAGCAAATGAAGCCTGGCTGTTGCCCAGATGATCCATGATGTTGTGACCAGATGGAACTTCACTTACAACATGTGTAGATGCCTGCTGGACAATAAACAGGCTTTTGCTGTCTTTTGCTCTGATGAACTCAAGGGGGTTACTGGCAGGTTAAAACAATCACGGCTCTCAAAAGATTTTTTTTTCTTTAATTTACACCAGATGAGCAGAACAACAGGGGAAAAAAAGAGGTTAAATAGCTGTTTCTTTTTTGTGTTTGTGTTGATCTCTGGTTTTTTTGTGTTTTTTTTTTTTTTTTTTTTTTTCCATTTAACTTGGGGTCAACAAAGAAAAATAGCTGCATTTCAGCTCATAAGCTTGTATTCATTTATTTTGTTTTCTTTAAATTGTGATAGTTGTAAGAATGTGTTCACAGATAAAGCAAAACAAATTTTATAGCCTTATTTCCACTCTGTGAGGATAAATATGTGCATGCATGTGTGCTCCCCACCTGTACTTCTGCATGACTGCCCATCCTACCTTCCAATAACTTTCTACTAAATTGAACAATTTCAATTAAACATGAATTGTTGTGAATAAAAAGTAAATAAAAAGGCAGAGATAGGGGAAAGAGGCAGATTACAGTTCATGCTAAAAGGAAAGCTGCAGTGCACACTCCTTTCTTGCTACACATCAGAAATAGGAATAAAGGAACTGAAGAAAGATAGGTATGTACACACATACTCTCTGTCTGTCCCACCTGCAGGAAAAGCCTTATTAGATACCTGATAGATGCTAGATGCTGCTCCACAGACAGCCAGGCTTCAATGGCCCTACTGCTCCATTTCTCAGAGTATGGATGTGTGAAACCCGAGTATATCATCAAAAAAGGAATGGGCAGAGGTCAAGGCTCGTGCAGAAATCTTAGTTCTCCTCTGCATCCTTAGTTTTCATGTTGTTAACAAAATCTTCGGCTTTTCTCAGCACGAAACAAGTGCAGCTTCCTAGAAAGAAGCAGAACACAACAGTTCCTTGTTCCAAATTTCTTTGTTCATATCAGAGAATGCAAAGGCAGATCCCAACAGCCACGTTTAATATCAAAATACTGAAGCTTGTTTGTTCATCACTCAGACGTCATCCTCAACTCCAGCAGCTGAACTTGTAACAGCACCCCAGTGCTCTCCTGGAGAAATTCAGCTTGCTTAGATGAAACTGTGGTGGAAGCTTACACTAACATAAACAATCGTATGATAGAGGAAACACCCATCAGATCTGTTCCACCAGCAGTTCAGCTGTGGGGTTAGCAACATCCAGCTGAGAAGTCACACTGAACAGCAGGGTTTTTTCAAATGTTGTCTCTCAGATGATCTGGTAACCTTGAACGATCCCTGCAAGAACAGAAATCTCTGCTTCTTTCAAAGAAGAGAAGATGGAAAACAGGCATCATCCAGTGTTAATCATATAATTTCCTATAGTTCTAAAAAAAGGTTGTGTTACTTTCCTGAAATGCCACATTAGTGTTAGGATTGTGCAAAAAAAACCCCAAAACATGGTAAACAAAACAGAAACTACAGGAACTTGGCAGCCTTTTAGTGAAGCTACTCTACGGTTGAATTTGCTGAGTGCTTATATTAATTTCAGTTCAGTTTTTTTTTTTGTGCTAACTGCACTGATCCTTGTATTCCTATGTTTTCTGTTCTTTCTAAAAAAAAAAAAAAAAAATTTGTTTCCCAAGAGCTATTATGTGTTCGTGAGGTTGAGGAAGAACATGGTGACCTGTACATTTCTATTTTCATTTCCTACATCCCAAAGGAGAAGCACATGCCACAGTAACAGCTTAAGCAACCGTGCAACCATTACACTTTTAAAACAAAACTTTGAAGAACAGGAGCTTCATAGACTATGTTTTCATGGATAACTGCCAAAATTCCAGACACGCCAGCAAGGGAAATGTGATCTCAAGAGGATTTCCTAAGGAAAGAAACTGACTGATGTCTAACCTTAAGAGGGGGGAAAAGCTCTGCATTTTATCATAGTGAATTCAGACACATAATAAGAAATTGTGGTACAGAAATTAGTTTCCAAAACTGGAGACACCCTGCCCCAGAGATGTTCTGACCAACAATGAATTTTCAATTTAGAGTGACAAATAACTCCAGTGGAGTGCACACTTAGGAGGAATGCTCATCAGAAATGCTTTTGCCACCTGAAAGTAGAGAAGAGCTTTAAGGCAGCACGGTTAACTTAGAGCTCGTTAGGGGAGGAGAGGAAGGGGCAGCGCTGAGCTCTGCTCTCTGTGACAGCAACAGGGCCCGAGGGAACGGCATGGAGCTGTCAGGGGAGGGGCAGGATGGGGGTTAGGGACAGGCTCTGCACCAGAGGGTGGTGGGCATGGAAAGGGCTGCCCAGGGCAGTGGGCACAGACTCAAGCTGCTGGAGTTCAAGGAACTTTTGGACAAGGCTCTCAGACACAGATTTTGGGTGGTGCTGTGTGGAGCCAGTAGAGCTATTACATGATTTTATGATTCCAGCTTCCTGCACTCCTGGGCAACGAGGCACAGCTTTTACAGTAGAAAAAGAGTGCGAAACGTACACTTGAAGAGCATAAAATCACGGTAACCATCCAAACCAACTGGGATTATTTGCCTACTCATATTAGGCATCTCCCCCTTAGCCACATCATCCCTCTTTGTTTGAGAATAAAATACTCCCTCCTTTTCACTCCCTTTACCTGAAGAGGCTGTTTCCACTCTCCACATCTCCTCCCTACACTTTTCTGCAGTGGTTTAACTTGGCAAGTGTCTAAGCACAACACAGCAGTTTGCTCACACCTCTCCCCGTAGTGAAATGCGGAAGAGAATCAGGAAAAAAACAAAGTAGAATACAAAAAAAACAGAGCTGAGATAAAAACTGTTTACTAAGACAGAAAAAGGAAGGCAAAAAAAAAAAAAAACCAGAAACACAGGATAATAGTTATAATGATATGCATATATATATAAAACAAGCAGTGCGCAAGCAATTGCTCACCACTTGCCAATCAACGCCCAGCCAGTCACTGAGCAGCAGCAGTGCACTCTCTCACCTCACCATTTTCAAGTTTTATCCATGTTATGTCATTTACTATGAATATCCACTTATCAGTTTAGGTCAGCTGCCTTGGTTCTGTCCCCCTCCCAACGCCCTGTGTCCCTCAGCCACCCTCACTGATAAGACAGTACAAGGAGCTGAAAAACTGAAATGTCCTTGGCTCAGGACAGCATTCCTCAGCAACAGCTGGAAACACTGGTGCATTATCAGAATTGTCTTTCTCCTTAAGACTGAAAATAGCACCACTCTAGACCCTGTGAAGGAAAAATCAACTCCCAGCTGAAATGCGGACACTTTCACAATCTAAATCTCAATTCCTTCTATATGAAAAACAGACACACACAAAAACATACACAAGATGATCATCTCCAGCTGTTTAAACCTCAAATGAAAGAGAAGAAAAAAAAAAAAAGATAAGTTGTTATGCAGTACTGTAAGGACATCATTTTGTCTGAAAAATAACTGTCTCTGTTGTTAGCTTTCTTTTCCACCAGAAGCCACTGGCATTTGAAGTTCAGCAGTTTGGGTCAAGAAGAGGCAGCACAACACTGTCAGCACTGCCAGAGGCAAGAAATTGACTTTATGAAGTCCCTGAGGGTTCTTTCATCTTTTGCATGTCCTTCAGGACAGAAGTGCATGATGTCAACTTACTGAGGCGTATTACATTGAAAGGATTTTAAAATTCCTTCAGGGAAATGATAGTTGAAGCATTTTGTAACATAGGCAGCACTCTTGCACAACTTCTGCAGTCTGTATTTTCTTAGCAGACGTGGTAATTTTTGCAAATTCTTATGTACTCTTGCACAGCTGAGTAACAAAAGAGATTGGTATGATCACTTGCATTACACTTCTTAGTTTTTGCTTTATTTCTAAATCTTCTGATAAGCTATGAAATATTTTCTCTGAATAATTTGTTCTGATGGATAATTGTCAAAGCTGTCAAAAAAAAATTCAGTCTTGATAAGCTGGATCACTGGGCTGAGGTGAATGGGATGAGGTTCAACAAGGCCAAGAGCCAAGTCCTGCACTTTGGCCACAACAACCCTATGCAGCGCTACAGGCTTGGGGATGAGTGGCTGGATGAGTGTGAAGAGGAAAGGAACCTTGAGGTGTTGGTTGATGCTCGGCTGAACATGAGCTGACAGTGTGCCCAGGTGGCCAAGAGGGCCAACAGCATCCTGGCCTGCATTAGAAATAGTGTGGCCAGCAGGAGCAGGGAGGTGATCATCCCTCTGTGCTCAGCACTGGTGAGGCTGCACCTTGAGCACTGTGTTCAGTTTTGGGCCCCTCACTACAAAAAAGACATTGAGGCCCTGCAGCGTGTCCAGAGAAGGGCAACGAAACTGGTGAGGGGTCTGGAGCACAAGTCTTATGAAGGGCGGCTGAGGGAGCTGGGATTGTTCAGTCTGGAGAAGAGGAGGCTCAGGGGAGACCTCATTGCACTCTACAACTTCCTGAAGCAAGTTGTGATGAGGAGGGGTTTGGCCTCTTCTCCCAGGCAACAAACAGGACCTGAGGAAATGGTCGCAAGTTGTGCCAGAGGAGGTTTAGGTTAGACATGAGGAAGAACTTTTTCTCTCAAAGAGTGGTCAGACACTGGAATGGCTGCCCAGAGAGGTGGTAAAGTCGCCATCCCTGGCAGTGTTCAAGAGGCATCTGGATAAGGAGCAATGAGATGTGGTTTAGTGCTTGTGGTAGCAATAGTAGTGGGAGGATGGTTGGACTAGATGATCTTGCAGACCATTTCCAACCTTGTGATTCTGTGATTCTATGATTCTATGATTAGCTCTCTGACACACAAGTATGTATTGGGTGCTTATAGGAAGTAGCATTCTAAGTAAATCTAGGCTCAGAATGTTCACCCAGTCCTTACCCTTATCTAGGGTATGTATGTAAATACTCAGAATAGGGCACCCACATTCAATTAGGTGAAGGGTACATACTGAGAATGCTCTCCTTGCAAACACATTCTAGTACTGAACAAGGTACCTCACCAGCAAACTTAGCAACATTTTCTACATTGCTCTCTCACTGAAACCACATAATGCTATTGTGATGCATCAACACTTTTTTATCACAAATAGCTTGATACACTTGCTTCCAACTGTACTTCTTTAGAATAAAATCAAGAAAATGTTTGATGCTATTTTAAGGAGCATGCTAGATGTCTTCCTTGTAAACACGCTGTCCTTCCTAAGTCATGGCTTGACATGGAGGAAGTGCCTTTTTGAGAATTTGTTCCCTAAATTGAAAACTTCTTCTTTTTTTTTTTTTTTAATGTAAAATAAAGATATAAACATCAGTGTAACTTTGCAAGAAGTGGCATAAGGACCTCAGTCAAATAAAAATCCTTGCCATGAGCAGTATATGCTCCAGTCAGTAAGTTCAGTGATAACATTTCTATATTTTCCTAGACAAAAGCTGCATCCAATTGATGGCTTCTGTCTGTTCTTGTGCAAAGTTTCATTTTGACTTTGGATGCAAAAGATGTAACTAAATTTAAAGAGAAGCTAACTAGGCAAAAATTCAGACCTGCAAAGCTAATTTTGGCAGTCCAAGTGAGTGAACTTTCACTTGCAGGATAGAACTGTGAATTTACCTACTGACTGTTTACTGCTCTCCCATAAAATGATCCTCATGTATTATGTTAATTACATTCTCATTTACATGAAACAGCAAGTGATATGAAGTAAAAAGAACGTAGGCCAGCATCTCAGATAAATGTATGTTTACCTTCAGAAGATTATCTTATGAGAAGATTGGATCTTATTATTTTTTTAGTTCTTGTTTTGAGAATTGAAATTGGTTCTTGAAAATGTTTGCATGCCATTAAAGCAGTTGCACTATAATAAGTCAACTTACAAGGGTTTAAATCCCCTTGTGTTAGTTTTAACAGCCCTCCAGTTCTTAACCTACAGCTTCTACAGTGTTATACGTGAGCATTGGTTAAGTGACTGCATCCATTTCTTACTACATATGCACCTTCAATGCAAATTTTAAGGGCAGTTAGCAATACATATAAATGTAATTCTGTGGGTTTTTTTCATTTTTTAATGTGAAAAGACCCATAATGGTGCACTCAGTGCACAGTCACTCCCAGTGGTCGCAGCTCTCTCAGCAGGGCTCACCTTCCCTTCCTAAGACTGAAAGAGCAGAGGGCTGCAATGCTCACAATCTACTGTGGCAACACAAGAGGACAGTGGCTTCATTTGTGGGGTCTGTCTACATCTCAGCACACTTTTTTCCAGTTCTCACACCTTGCTTGTGGCCAGTTAGCAGGATTGATCCTGAACAAATATCTGTGGCATAAAAACAAGCCCAGCGAATGACGTGTAGGTGGGAGAAGATGCTTCAGCTGTTATCTCCTCCATCAGCTGTTTCCCTATCCAAGACGTACACAGGTTACATTTAAACAATCATGGCAGGAGATTAAAAATGTGCACCAGGTCTGGGAATCAAAGTATCATGGAATGGTTGAGGTGGGAAGGGACCTTGAGAGGTCATATGCTTCAAAGAAAACAGAGAGTGCTGTGTTTGTTACTGCTGCTGGGCTAGCTGCTTCAGTCTCCTCTCTGAAGGCTTTCCCAAGGTACCTGCACAGGAGTGCAGTCTTGGGCATCTCCTACAGGCTTGCATGTAGCCACTAATAAATGATGAAAGAGGGTCTTAAACTCCCCTTTTGCTCTGTAAGACAAACCAGGACAAAGCTTTAGGAGCAGGAGAGGAAAAACACAGAGAATGGCTGTGGCAGAAAGCTTCTGTGCAGACTGTAGCCTTGGAGGAGATGGAGGAAAGCCAGAGGATCTGCATAGGGTTATTCACAGCACAGCAGAGAGGAGAAGATGAAGTCTGATGAAATGATGGCTAATGAACAGAGATCACCGTCCTTGCAATCCTTTATAATTATGTGCCTTTTCCTGGGGTTTGATCCCAAAGTGTCTGACTGACTGGTCTCACCAACCAACCCTTCCTTTCACAGTTAGAATCACTGAGAGATTTCTCATAAACCTTTGGCACAGCCATTCACAGGGTCTTGCTATCCTTCCCTCAAGATTAAAGCATTAAATAAAGATTTATTATTCTGCCTAAAATTGCAAAGCATGCAAGTCTGCAGCATGAGAAGAACAAAGACATCTGCAGGTCTGTTCCCTTATATTTTCTTATCCTACTGCGGGTGACATTACTCATCTGTGGGGTAAAAAAGAAAAACAAAAGAAAAAAAAAAAGAAAAAAAAAAAGAGAAAAAAACCACCATATTTTTACTGCTTATTTTACAGGTCACATCAGCAAGTTAGTTTTTTCACTGACACACTTGGGCAGCATTTGAAATCCCATAAAAGTTGCCATTTTGTACTGTTACCTCAAGAAGGATGAAGTGCTTCACTCAGTACACTGCCAGCTGTTTTTATCTTTATTCTTCTGAAACTGTGCACCTGAGACTGACGTGTGCAATATTGTTTTAGTACTCCTTGTTAGTTCTCTAGGAGTCTCTTTACAGCTTCTTTTAATTCTGTTCATGTTGAAGATTGTGCATAAGCCTGGGAATCACTGGTTTAAAAACGAATAGGAAAACAGTCTCATTCATAAAGCTATTAATAAGAAAAAGGCTGAAGATGTGTAACACAGTCATTACAACAGCCGCACAGGGACAAACGTTGAAACAGAGAGGCCTGCTCTCCCCACTGCTCAATTCTGTTTATCGTACAAAATTCATCTGTGCATCAAAGGTTTTGGTTTGTCCAGGTTGCGAGTAGCATTTTGGCCACAGAGCAGATCCCTCACTTATGAGTTTCCACAGAAAAAGAAGAGCAGTTAGTAAGTTCATGTTTGTCTGCTCTGCAAATACATGCTGGCTCGCATGTTGTTTTTAATCATCAAATTCTACCTGCCAGTGTCCCTTTTAGATCAACTCTTCTCATTCCAAAAGCTGTCAGGACCACAGGTCCTGGGGCATCAATCAGATCCAGTCATTTAAATACAAAAGCGATTTAATAAGCTAATTAGTGATAAATTATTAAATCCAATAATCTACTTCTCATGCTTTAAAACACAACAATAAATGATTTAGCATTTGTTTTCCAGCAACTTTAACGTCCTAAAGAATCAGCACACAGAATAACACAGTACTCTGTTTTGCCAGCCAAGTCACTTCTCCTTCAGAACTGCAGAAACAGGGTAAGCAAATGCTTCTCTATCATTTCTAAATCGAGGATAAATTACTCACTTTCTTTTTCGTCAAAGGCATTCAAAGATTTGGCAATGAACACTGCCTTCCGGAACTATAGCCCTGCTTTGCTTAAATGCTTAGCGTTAGGAGAAAAGGAGGAAAATGAAAAAGAACATTTTTCTTCTATGTTATTAACAATATGAAAACAAAGACTTCCTTTTGTTCTGTAAAGTAAAAGCAGTGTTCACAATTACTTAGTAATAACAAGATACAGTTTACCTCACATTATTGCTTATCTGATTCCTGCTCTTATTTTTTGAACTTGCCATTATTCCTTTAGATTCTAACTTACAGAAACTTATAATATTTGTTTCATCCACATTGATTTTAGGCTTCTCTGATTTCTTATCTAACAGATCCTGAACATTGAAAGAAACAAACCAGAAAAAAAAATGTCTTTCATGAGATCTCCGAGGTTTTTTTCAGAAGTGTTCTGCCTAAAATGTTCCTGGTTTTGTTTTTCCTCATTGATTCTTCCTTTAATTCATAGTTCTTATTTTTTCCTACTTTTCCTTCCTGTTCTCCACATGCCTTTTTGTACTGTTTCTGTAGAGATACCTTCTCACAGCCACTTGTCTTTTACAACCACATTCACCAAGCTCAGCTTGTGACTTCTATGGTGGCCCTTGTGTGAGCAGTGCCTTTTGCTTCTTTGAATGGTAAGGGGAGTACAAGCCCTGAATGTAGGAGTGCAGTAATGTCCTCTGGCTGCAGAGAAGTTTTACAGTCTCAGTAATTAAAACCTCTCCTCCTCCAGCTCTTCCTGTCACCCATTAAAGTACAGAACAATGATGTTCTCAATGATCCAGAAACAAAGTTTGAAGTCGTATTTCTCATCTAATGTACCTGCAGTATTTTCTTTCCTGTTTCAATTCCATAAAGGCAAATGTCCCATTCAGGATCAAAGAGAGATTCATGATTTTCTGATGTGATGATGGCTTGTCTTGTCTCACACGTACATGGTTCAGGCCCACGTGACAGCACTGTGTTCTGTGCTAAGGATGGTTAGGGAATCAATTGCAAAACAGTCTGTGCATGTGGTCAGTTGCTCTCCAACACAGCTCTGAAGTCTGTTGTTCCATCCATGACAGCTTGTTCTGACAAATAATCCTGGAAGGCAAGCATCTCAGTTTTGCCTTAACACACCCTAGTGTGGTTAAAAGCACAACACGACTGGATTAAAGGCTGGATGTTGTGTTGAGGAACATGGTTTAGTGGGAGCTATTGGGAATAGGTGAACGGTTGGACTGGATGATCTTTTAGGTCTTTTCCAACCTTGGTGATTCTATGATTCTACGATTCTACGACAGCCTTCTTGTCAGCTCTGCCTTTCACTGCCTGGAAAACTATTGCTAGTTCTGCAAGTAAAAAATCAGCTTAGAGAAGAAGGACTAAAAAACTGCTCCTGTATATTCCTGATAAACTGCACCAGCGTGTTCCTGACAGCTTTACACTTCCAAGTGTAAAGAGCTGTGATTTCATCCATCTTCACACATATTTCCACCAGATCTCTGGAATATGTCCTGGCACATGGGCAATTTTGAAATTCTTGGCTTTATTCAACCCTCTGCCCAATAATGGAGAAATACAGAAAGTTATGTTTATGTTATGTTGCTTTACATGAGAAAAATAGACAATGTATGAAAAAAGGTTCTCAGCTAAACTTTGGGAAAATAGAATCACGCAAATTAATGGGTTTTTTAGCTGCCTCTTTATTGCATATCAACACATTCTGCTTGTGTTCTGCTGCTTGTTACATAACTTAATTTTGTCTTACAAAATGCAAAATGTTGTCAGAATTTTGTTTGCTGTTTGCTGATACAGTGCATGCATTCATTCCTCCACTGATGGTCAGAACTGTGTCAGATCTCAGAACTCTCTGGTCTGTGCACAGCTGTGCTGAGCAATTTGTTTCCGCACAATTACAAATCAGATCCACGCCCAATAGAAACCAGAAAGATTCCTAATGAAGTCAAGATGTCAAGTGCTTTCTTTTCTCCTTCTGCCAGGCTTTATTTCCATGTTGGCAGTGCTATTTCAAAATACTTTTACAGGTTTACAGGTTTGTTTGTTTGTTTGTTTTTTTCTTATGGAGGTATTGCCTGATTTTCTTCTACAGAATCTTTAAAAAAATGTTGGAGAGGATATCAGTAATATACTTTGCAAAGGAGAATATGCTCTGAAGTACATTTTGTACATTCACCACTAATAGATTACTGAAGCACTCTTCATGGCTGCAGCAGGCAAACTTGATGAGTAATTTCATTTTTATACGATCACTCTCTTTACTAAAAACAACATTTGTTTCCCAATATTTCTATGAGGATACCATTCCAGGCTCTAGCCTTCATGAAACTGAGAAATCTCCTGTTTTTCAGCCCTAATTCAGGCACAAACAATTTCTAATTCCTGATTTTATATAAACTTTGCCTTTTGGTTTAAAAAATAGAGACTGTTTCCATGCTTAAACCCTGAACATATCTATAGAGGGGAGAAATTCCTCTTCCAGCCTTTTCTTTTTCCTGACAAAACAAGTCAAGTTTTTCAGCCCCCTCTCAGAAGAGAGGATATCCACTTTCATCCAAACAGTTCCTTTCAGCACCTGTTCCTGGCTGTATTTGTACTCTTGGGACAGAGGTAACTGTTGTGGTGCAGTGCTACAAAAGGCCTCTCTCTGCTCCCTCCAACGATTGAATCAATATTTTCCTCTCTCCTCTAAATTCAGCACGCAATTAATTAGCATGACTTTGATTAAAAAATACCTGTTGCCACTTTCAACAGTATTGTTAAGTTGTATGCAGGTCAATAATAGCCCAGCTTCCTAACACAACAAATTATTGTATAGAATAAAGAACAAGTGTTTTCTTCTGTCTTCAACCAATGTGCCAGTTTCTTTTCTATTACTCCAGAGTCCTGCACACTTCAGAATACTTCTTAGAATATAAAATCATTTGCCTTTCTTTCAGTTCTGTAACGAACAATGATGACGTAGAATACTTTGAATAAAAATACATCAGTTCAGAGTTTTATCATTATCATAAGGAATGTGATCCATTGGCTACCCTTCTAGGGTAGAGGAGCCAAAAATGTCCTGAAGTCTCTCTTCTTTTTCCTCACACAGAGTGTGGGACTGTTTATTTCTCAGAGCTTGGAATGAAATCTATTTCATGTCTGGGATTCCCAGCTCTATCCTGGGTTACAGGACTTGCAATTTTACCCAATTATCCCTGGAATTTGATACTCACAGGAAAGCAAGAATCACCACTAATTTGTTAGATGTGCTGTAGCTCTTTAAAGCAAAAGAATCACAACATAGAAACAACAAATTCTATTCATCAAAAGGTCATGGTAGCAAACGATAATTGCAAAAAATTGACTATATATATATAATATGTATTGACTATATATATATATTGACTATATAATATAAATCATGAAAGAAAAATCAAGGGAAAAATTATTCTTTGCTATCTGAGATTTCTCAGTGACATCTCTTGGCAACACACATCCAAAGTCAAACCCAACTATATCCTGTCTCAAGAATATTCACCTTCCTTATGGGCCCTGAACTGAGCCCAGTCCCATCTCAGTGGCCCCAGAGGGTAACAGCATACAGCTGTGTACAACTGAGCATCCGGAAAATCTCAGCTTCCTTTTCCTGTCAACAATCAACCTATTGTAATAAATGTTTAGTTCCCTTTGAATGTTTATATAAAAGAAATTAAAGCCCCTTTGTATTAGTATACCCATAGACTTTGTAATTGCTTTTTATATTTAACTTTAACTTTTTTTTCCTTTTTTTTTTTTTTTTTAATTCTTTTTTTTCTGGAACTCATTTAAATTACAATTTCTTTGTCCTTTCCAGAAAATACGTCTTGCTTCACAATATGCATATTCACATAACATTCTCTGTGAGCAGTAGAACGAAGCCTGCTTCCTATCACCACTGATGAAGTAAAAGAACCAATATATTCAGAAACCCCCATCACTATTATGTGCACATACAACTTCCAGTTAGAATCCGTCCAATTATGAGGATTAAAGTCATGTTGCAGTTGGGTTCCTACAAATAATTTCATAAAACATCTCTTCTTCTGTGCTACATGTGGTGCTGAAAGTATGTGTGTCCATTCTGCTCATCATACCTCTTCTTATCATTCTGTTTAGTTTTTGAATAGTCCCTACAAAGATTTCCAAGAAACAATACGTAATTTTGATCACATGGATTAATGCAGATCCTGACTATACATGATGGCTCTGCTACGAATTTTTAATCTTCATGTACTGTGCAGAATTGTGATCCTACTGTGATACTTTATTTATGCTGTAGAAGGCTTTTTAGAAATTAATAGAACTATCACCACTGACAATTTCTGTTCTTCAGTTTGTCAAACAACAGCACGTTCTATGTAAGATTGATTTTCACAGTAAAATAACTATGGGTCTTTAAGGACACAATATACAGTATCTCTAAAACACACCCAATGTTTGGCAACGATTTTGCATGGGACTTCCCACATCAGATAGAGACATGAGATCACTGAAAGAGAACAAAAGACCCAATTGCTTTTTTTTCCTGAGGCTGATATGGCACTAGTATGTCCCATGAGTCAGGATCCTTTATCAGAAGACATTTCTGCATCCAGGTTAATGGTACCCTCATTCAGTACGTGGTGGAAGATATGATCTTTCTGGTTTAACCTTTATTCTTACAAGGCATAGGCCAGATTTAAACATGCAGAAATTCACAAAGGCTCCACAACACAACTTAATCACGCTTGTCCTTCCCATGCTCAGATACACCCTTCTCACCTTTTATCAGAATAGTAGATTGGTTTCATTTCTGTAGCAGTGCTATTTTTGCCAAGAAATATATTGGTCTTTTACCTGCATCTGAGGATACGATCAGAAGACACACCGTCATACAGTAAGGTCTGCATTATACATTCATCTATAAAGCACAAAAGAATACAGAGTACTAGAGCAAAAAGCATCTTTCAAATGCAAGAACCGACTTCAGCTTCCTATTTTTTATGGGTCTCAGTATGTTCTAATATATTCAAGAAAGTAAGAATCTCCTGGTTTGTCTTCTTTTAGTCCAGCTAGAATTAGGCCTTCTCCTCTTACTACTGACTGTAAATGACTCCTTCAACCCCAGGCTACCTCCTACCTGAGAGCACACAAGCTGTCATGCAGAATACTGCCCATTAGGTTGGTTTTATCTCAGGGCATGTGTCATGTCACAGATGCATTAGGCAAACATAGTTAACAGAGGATGAGAAGCCAGGTACCGACACAGCAGCTACAGCAGAGCAGCTGCAACATGAAAACATGCGACCTTTACGAGATTTGTTTGTTGGCTCACAATACAGTCTTCTTAGTCAATCCTTGCTACCTTTTCCCCTTTGATTTCTTTTACCTTCCTATTTAGGCAGGTATCTTCCTCAGCCTCAAGTGTTGCTTTGCCTTTATTTGGTTGGTGATTGACTTCCCAGCAGAGCTGCTCTGTTGAAGAGGTGACCAAGCAAGACAGCTGCTGCTTCACCAACAAGATCATTTGGTGAAACTATGATTTTCATGGTGCGTTATCTACCTACCTCCCTCAGGATTTAGTGCCACAGCAATTATAGCATATGCACCATGGGCATTTAAAATAACTTACATTCTAGGATATAATTTCCTAGGTGGTGGGGCATTTTCTCTCTTTTCTGGAGTGAGTAATTAAAAAACGTTGTTGTCCGTGATGCAGAAAATCCAGTATTTGATAACAGCATTCCACAATTTAGATTGCTTCAGGTTTATTTTCTTTATGGAAAATCAACCAGAAAGATCATATCTTCCTGGAGCTGTGATTTTCAAGTAATGAGTGGTTGAGAAGAAATCAAAATGGGCAGAAATTTGGAAGAACTGCTAGAAAATCTGCAAAGACACGGGAAGGTTAAGGTGTGTATTTTAATTAATTCTGCTTGAGAAGATCACTGAACTTCCTGACAGATTAACAGGATGTAGAGAAGGTAAGGTTTGTTCATTTGTTCATTCTGCAGAGGGAGGTCTGATTGCCTGTATGTTTTGAAATTGAACATAGCTAGTGCTTCAACAACTGGGAAAAAGTGCTGGTGGGAGGTAAATCACTTATGATGTTGATTTCTCCATCGTTAAAGAAGAGGCGGCCCTAGCTTTGGAACACACCTTTGCTAAGAATATTTCCACACAGGCTGCAAACATTGGAACATTTGAAGCATCTCTAGCTTAGTTTTCCAAAGGACCAAAGCAGTTATTTCAAAGCAAAAACCCTGAAGGTCTAGCATGTAGCCCGCTTTGTGAGAAAGTGTGTATCTGCAAAGGCTGTCATTGAGAATCAGTGGAATAAACATTTCTGACTAAATGAAGTGAACATCCTAACTATTTCTGCAAGACAGCAAAACCCCAAGGAGTGCTGCTGCACATGGATGTGAGGGCACAAGAATTTTGTAACAGAATTATGTGACAGCTAAACAAACAAACAAATAAACAAGATGGGGAAGCTTGTCCCATGATGTGAAAAGTATATGTTGCTGCAAGACCTTCCTCACACACAGGCATGTGACTGCCATTTGGGCTACTGATGAAAAGGCAATACAAAGAGGAAGTTACAATACACGATAATTGCTTTGATTTTTGTATGTATGTATGTATGTATTTATTTATTTCTGTTCTAGGATATAACCATTCAAGAGAGGGAAAAATGTTAGCCAGGTGGCAAAGTTCTGGCAAGAATGGGTTCCACTGCCATGAAGTAGAGCAGCCTCTGTCTGGAACTTGCTGTCACTTATTTTTGTGCAAAATAGAGTTTTAATCTGTTGGAAAATACTTAGGCATATCACTGTCTAAGCAGCCAGTATTTGCATGACAGTGAGCAGACACTCCTTCCAGCAGGCAGGTTTGTGGCTGTTGGCAACAGGGCTCATGGCTGTGTCCATTCTGCAATGGAGCTCAGGGAGCACAGGAGTGAGCACAGCTTGGCAATCCATCTTCCTTGCTGAAGATGAGGGCTCTCCAACCCATGGTGGTCCTATACCCCCCAGTGCCACTTCACCAGTGTTTCTCAGCCCTGCGGTGAGGGGTTCTCTTAGAACCAGGTGCCAGCTTGTGAAGCCTGCCCTTCTCCTATCCATTGCCCCTTCACAAGTCATGCTGCCTCCTCAGTTTTACAAACATAGATAGTAGTGCAGCAGGCAGCAAGAAAAACAATTCCTCTGCCCCTTTCTGCAGGGTTACAGTTTGGGACAAGGAATGAAGGCAAGGGAGCAGCTGAAGAAATTCTTTTCCAAAGAGAGCCTTAGAAAGAGGAAGCGCGATGAATCCAGCGATTAGCTATTTCCTCCTTTCTGTCTCTTTGAAAGCCTGGGAAGAAGCAGGGCTGTGAGGGATCCCTTGCTCCATTTTGCATCTGGAGGAAGACTTATTTGCTGGCCAAGCTTCATGTGGGGACAAAGTATCCTGTGGGAGCCATACAGGGTGTTTGAGGCACAGAACTGCTATCATTGGGGACAAGTGGGGGCATGGGAACAGGATGGGAAGGGCAGCTATCACCATCCGCCTTGGCAGCATTTTATGAGACCTTTGGCAGTGAACATGAACACGTTATTTGCAAGAAGGGCTAAAATCTCAGTATAAATGAGGGTCCCTCTACACAGATGGCCTCAGAGGACTGTTTCTGAATATCTCTGGGCAACAGGTTCTGTTCTCTGAGCTCAGGCTGTTACTTTCAGCCCAGCTGACCCCTGACCAGGAGAAAAAAGCTCCCGCAGACAGGAAGGAGCAGGAGCACTGTTAGCGATCACATAGAACAAACAGAAGCGGAAGGGAGGCTAGAAAAGGGCATTTGCTTTTTTTTTTTTTTTTTTTTTTTTTTTTTAATTTTATTTGTATTTTTTAACAAAATTGGGTTACAAAGAGTCACAACACGACCAAAGCAGAAAGATGTTTTATCAGCGGTCAGGGCTGGTGGATATAAAGCAGTATCAGCACTTAACAAAAACAAAAACAAAACAAAACAAACACACTACAACAACCCACAAGACACCCGAACTCCCTCTCGGAGGCCTCCCCGCCCCCTCCGCCTCAGCGCCCGCCCCTTCCCGTCCGGGTGCAAGCGCGGCGCGGCGCTTGCTCGGCACGGCTCGCTGTGGTCTTCGCTGCAGCCGCGGTCGCGCCGCCGCCGGGCACTATGGGGGCCCCGCTGGCCCTAATGGTGCTGACGGCCCTGGTGGCGGCCGGCCGGAACGCGGCCTCCCTCCAGGAGCGGCCTCCCGCAGGTAACGGGTCGGGTTGGGGGTGCCGCTGGGGGCGGGAGGGGGCGGCGGAGCGGAGCGGACTACGCTGCCAGTGCTCTACGCCCACCTCGTGCGCGGCGGCAGCAAGAAAATGGAGGCTGTGCCCGGCCATCCCGGCGCTGTCCCGGCACGGAGGGCTTGGAGCGCGAGGGGGCCGCGCGTTGGCGGTGGGCGGGCCGCGTACGGAGCGGTGCTGGGCCGGCAGCAGCCGCTGCAAGCTGTCCGGGCGGGGTTACGGTGCGCTCCTTGTGTTGTGGAATTGAAGTGAAAGGTGGGGAGCGCATGGCTGTGAGTTCTAACAGGGCCTGGGGACCTATGGCCGCGGGGCGCTTCCAGCCACACGCGGGGCTGGAGGTGTGCTCAGGGCCGCCGGCAGCATCCGGTCCGGACTCTGAGCAGGTGGGACAGTGACAAATAAACGAAGACGGGAGAAATAGTCGGATCTGTGGGTTTCACTTCCATCCGGGACGGTTCAGTACCACCGGAGAGAGCCGTCTGTTGTCATGGCTCACGTCTGAAGAAGGCGCGCTTTATTGAGAATGGCATGGAGCTCCGTTACACTCCTTGCATGAGTTTAAAAGTAGGAGCATGCCTGCACTTGGATACGAGCGGCCCTGGCACTGGGCAGGACTGGGGAAGATGGCTGGGGCTCACCTGCTGGGTGCTGGGGGCTGTAAGACTTGCAGGCCAGCTGCTGACGTGCTACAGGGCACCCATCTTGCCAAAATCCAGGCTTACTCAGCACAGCGTTTATCACAGTGGGGCTGCTATGGGATAGCTGATATATATACATACATACATACATATCAAGCTTCCTGAGAAAACTAGCACTTTCTTTCTACACAAGCACAGCAAACCCTGAAAGGAACAGCACATGCTTCTGAGGTATGTTTTGGCAACACGAACAGGGGTTTTCGTGATGACTAGCACTGAGGTTAGCCATAGCCTCAGTAACTGAACCATTCAGAGACTCCGACATTTAAGCCAAAAATTGTTTTGTTTTTTTTTTTTTTTAGCTAACAAAAACATGCAGGGAATTTTGATATCACTGTGTATTAGATCAATGAAGAAACAGGCTGTATCCGTACTGACAAACTGTTATTACACAGATGCAAACAGATATGCAGTATTAGATTGGAAAAACATGAACAGAAGAGTGGGAATTCTGAAACATGTTTATGTGTTCTTTTGTTAGAAAGAGTAATTACTTTCTGCAGATTCAGTAGGGGCTTTTGGTGTCCTGGTAGTGTATGATATATATACTTCAGGCAATGAGGAAGTGCCCTTCTGTCAGTTATCTCTTGCTCCAGGATGTAACTTTTCCTTGAAAAGGCAGGCAGCAGTTATCTGAGTAGCTGATACATGCCTGCAGCTGGTTGCTTGTGTCAGCCTCTGTCTGCCTGTGACTCATCGGTGGTGCAAGGCTCTTGGCCATGGGAACTATTTTTATTTCTGTATCCAGAATGAGGTTTCTGATCAAGGTTACAATAGCAACAGTAGACATAGACTATGATGCAGCATCAGGTGTGTCTTGCACCTTGGAAGCAAGTTTT
The DNA here is from genome assembly GCF_019238085.1 of Lagopus leucura. Lineage (NCBI taxonomy): Eukaryota > Metazoa > Chordata > Aves > Galliformes > Phasianidae > Lagopus > Lagopus leucura. The sequence continues at coordinate 49,167,994 of NW_024962252.1, read as the reverse complement.
CCAGACAGCTTGTGTAATTCCTGTTTGTGGCTGACCAGTGTGTGTGGTTGTCTTTTTGGTTTGTTATTTTGGCTCTTATTACTGGCAGTCATAGCAGTTCTTCTCAGCTGCAGACTTTCTAATAGCGCTCTATTTAGATATCTACTTTAATGACTTCTCAGGTATAAAAAAAAAATAAAAAGTAGACACATGTAATGCTGTAATGGGATGATGATGGTAGGGTGGCAAAGTCTTTGCCTACAGCAAATGAGAACAAGCCCAAGTGTAGCATACACAGAAATGCAGGAAAAGAGCTGCTTACCTGTCAAAGGCCTCAGGTAGGCAGGGATCTCCAGCAAGAGATGCTTTCACCTCCAGTGCCAGCCCTTAAATGATGTCTGGGAAGGGATAGATCCTGGCTTCACCCCTTCTGGTCACTCAGGTGCATTGCATTCACCTGAGCTCTGACTTCCCACCAGGTGCTCAATCAGGTGTTCAGGCCATGACTTAGTATTTCCACTACAATGCTGAATATATTTTCAATTTTAATGTCAAAGCAGTTTTTAAGATGTTCATCTTGTGCAACTTCCTGGGTTGTTTTTTTTTATATTTTTTTCTTTAGGACATTGGTCTAGGTCTAACCCAGTTCATACAGCACATTACCTCCATCAGCTTTCATTCGTAAACAACAATTTTAAAAGCACTGTGGGACACCTCAAAATGTTACCCCCAGTCTTTGTACTCTTTTCATCTGTAAATTGAATGTGTTTTCCTTCTTGAATTTAAGATCCTTCTGAGAACTTCTGATAGAACCTTATGCACTGAAATGCTGTTGCTAATTCAAGCTGACTTTAAATAACTTCATTATGAATATACCACCAAGGAAGAAGAGTAGTGTTACAGTTGAGGTGTATGTCCCGAGTTTCTTTAGAGGAGTCAATGAAAGCAGGTGAAGGTGAGCATGGGAGGTTAGCAGATGCTACATGGCTGCTGTCACCCCAGGGGTGGCCAGATAGGTTGCAGGACCAATATCCTTTGCACCTTGGCAGCCTGCTGCCAACCTGCCCTGCTCCCTGCCACAGTGAGCCTAGTGCCAAGGTGCAGACTCTCACCTCTGAGCTGCTTCCAGTCCATTCCTCAGGGTGTAGGTTGCCTTTGTGCAGCCTTTTACTTTTTTTTCCACGAGGGGGAGATTTGGATTAGATGCTGGGGAAGTTTTTCACAGAAAGGGGCAGTGAGGTGCTGGCACAGACAACTCACAGAAGCTGTGGATGCCCCATGCCTGGAGACATTCAGGGCCAGGTTGGATGCAGCCCTGCGCAACCTTATTTAGCACCTGATTTAGTGGTTGGCAGCCCTGCCCACAGCGGGGGGATTGCAACTGGGTGGTCTTTGAGGTCCTTACCAGCCTAAGTTGTGGTGATTCTGTGATTGCTGTGGTCTTGCAGAAGTGTTCTCAGGGTTGTGCGGATTTACCTGGACATTTTAGCCTTTTCTTCCTCTTCAGTAGTGTTGATGGGCTAAGGAGAAATGATTTTTTTTTTTTAATATTTATGGAGGCACCAAAGCTGCTGCCCTTCCTGAGTGCTGTGAATGTGAATGTATGAGCTCAGATGGAGCACGGGGCTGACATAAGGGGGCACAATGCTTTCCTAGCCAGCAACCCAGAAGGATGGATCTTTAACTTTGTCAAGGCTGTCAGAAAGACAATAGAGACTTCAGCAACCATGATTTTGCACAGAAGTAGAATTAGGTACGTGCGTTATGAAACAGCATTCAAGGAACCTTAGGTCTGTGGAGTAAAGGGAGAGGGTAAGCCAATGAGATCTATTTTTTCTTTTAACCAGAGTAAAAGAAACTAGATAGCTTTGGATTTTGAGAGTAAAGAAAAATGTCAGAAAGTAAACATAGGAGTAACAAGAGGCTAAGAGCATGCACAAGTGTTATCTCAGGGTGACTTGGAAGATGACTACCTAACAGAGAATAACAGAAGTGGAAATGCAACCACAAAGCTGACCTCAGCAAACTCTCACCAGCATCAGTTTAAATAGCATAACCAACATGCATAACTCAGAGAGCAACATAGATATATAAACACTGCAAACTAACTAATGTTGGTGTGGCAGAGACCTCTGCAGATGTGATGGGTACTGTAGTGTCTGTGTATAAAATCAAATGTCATCTCAAGTGTGCAGTTATCTTCATTCAAATATTAGAACTTTGGAGACTTCTGTGTCTTCGGCAAACCTGCGTAGCGAACAGGACAGAAATGCATATAGGAGGAGGTTAAAAGCCACTGAAAGACTTTTGTTCTACTGCATGTATATACTGCTAGCTTTCAGGCTGCTGGAAATAATGCATATATTTTAAAATGTCTTCCAAAGTAAAATGAACCTAGCTTAGCAAAGAAGTGTACCTAGCTATGTGCTCTAGCAAAATAGCTCACAGAACTAATCCAGTAGTTGCACACAATATATGGTACAGTGCTGTCTCATAAACATCAGAAAACACTTGCTACTAACTACAAGGCAAACCTTGTTCTGTTTATTGAAATATGATATTGTCTTAGAGGTCAAGGTGGATAGGGCTAATTGCAGGTAGAAATCACCACGTTTTGAACTGGGAGTGAACTAGAACTATTTGAATGTCTTATATGGTGCAGCGTGATTTGATTTACTGGTCAGTTTTCTGCTTGCTTTTTCCATACTTAGTTTGTTTGGTTTTGTGCCTTGAGTGTTGCTGCGTTTCTGTTTGTTTATCTTAAATCAGAAGTTTTCTATTTGAAGAATAGCCTTGTGGCAGCCACTGCCACCTTCCTCGAGTTGCACATGCTGGACTGTGGAAGAGAACAGCTCATGGTGTGTTTAAAAAAATGACTGTTTCATAAATAAAATGGTGTTCAAATAAAGTATTGTGGCGTTTATTTGGCAGTATGCAGAAACAGTATATGTGATGATTAAATGGTAAAGCTTTGGAAATCTGCAGTGCATTTGTGCTGGAATGGAATGTGGCTGACCTGTCCCAGCCTGTGCACGCATCAGGGGGCAGGAAGGAGGAGACATCATTAGAAGTCAGATAGACAATTTGAGGAAGAAGAAACAGTGAGCTGGACACTTAAGATTCTTTTAAAAACAAACAAAAACAGGGGAGGTAATAAACCTGAAGAAAAGAACTAAAGTTGCCTGGTCAAGGTGTTAAAAGTAGACTAGTTTATCCATTTTACACACCCATTTCTAGGTCCTGTGGTCTAATCTGTCATAATGCTGAGCCCTCACTTCAGCATCTTACACTGCTGCAGCTGAAGCTATTGCTGGCTGAACTGACCAAAGTGGTCCTTGGTGGCTCAAGTGACCAGGACCTGTTTGCAGGCAGAGATCTTGTCTTCCATGTAAATAATGTAAATAACTAGTGCAGTTGGGAAAAGGAGATGATAATCCAGGCCTTCCTTGATTTTAGAGTAGAACCAGCAATCCTCAAAAATAAACACAGGCTGAGAACAATTAACATCAAAGTTACTATCTATTTGTTAGACAGTCAGAGACAGGACGGACTGCCTGTGGAGAATAAGGGCAAAGGAGCAAAGGTGTCATCCCCTAGGAAAAGAGGAGGTAATTCTTGGCCTGTGAAACATGGCAAGATGAATGAGTTAAAAGATGTGCTATAAACTTGCTTCTCTACTGGTTTTTGCTCTTACGTAGCATTAAGAATTTTAGCTGTTCAGCCTATGCTGAAGAGTGTGTCTTTGGTCTGTCTTTAAGGATGTGGAGTGGAACATAAAGAGATGGAGACCAGTTCATGGGAGATACTGCTTGGCTAACATCACTAGAAAGAAAGTTGTTAATAGTAAGGATGCAAGGGATGAGACTGTGTGACTCTTGCTCCTGTAAGTGATCCAGGCCACCTTTCTGGTGGTTGAGAGGGTGGTTTAAATGGTGGTGTGGTTTGTGAAGAAGGTTGTCTTTTCAGGAGGAGGGCTTATTTTCTGCTAGTTTCTGCCAGTAATCTCAGAGCTGGAGCATGTTAAAAGTAATCTCTGGGAGGAAGAGCAAAGAACTAAGCTGAGTAATCCTTCTTGGAGTTGGAGGAGTGGAGAGACAATTTAGTAGATTGTTCTTGTTGGTCACTCTGCAGATTTCCTGAGTATTTGGTTCCCATGCCTTAGATTGGTAAGTGGGAATCATGCTCACCTCACTTATGGAGGTGCTGGGAAAATACTTCAGTAGATGTAAATGCTTTGCTGACTTAATATAGCAATAAGCACCATATAAACTTTTAGCTGGAATAATAACTCTTTCATATGAATCACATTTGAATAACTAAGTCATAGAGATGCTTAGAGATTTGAATTAAAGAAAATACTCAAGACTGTTCATTAGCCCTCTGTGTCATCTGTATACAGAATAGAATAAAACTGTGGGAGCAGGAAAAAGCAAAATGTTGTGTAATTGAACAGCTAAATCCATGTAGCTTCTACTGATGATTCAAATATCTCCTGGAATTTCATTGCCTACTCTTCTGCTCAAAGCAGTTCTGTTCTTACAGTAGTACACAACAGTAAGATTTCACAACAGTAAACTGCCTCAAGTATTTACATTTTGGGAAGCAATGTGACATATGTGTGTCTTGACACCTCTTCTGTCAATTTGTCACCTTTTTTTTTTCTTGTGGTTGAGAAATTGATGATTGTGTTCCTTTTTTCCAATAACTGAATGCCACTTTCGTACACGCTGTGAAAGAACCAAACCGCAGCACCGTTCACAGAGTGACGTCTGTTATGTGTATCACAGCTTTGTGGTTAAATTAATAGCAGATCTCAGCCTCTCTGTGCTACTTTCTGTAAAGTGCTGTCTTTGTGGTCTTGTTTTCAAGACATGAAAATTGTTTACTTTCCCTCAATAAATCACAAAGTGAAATGAGAACGCTTCGTTTTGTGAGAAGTTCCCAATGGGCAGGTCAAATATGAGCTAGCTTTCATCATCTCACAAAAGCTAAATTAACAGAGTCAAACACTGAGAATCAGAAATTGAGAAGCTAAGATGTGGCAGTTAAAATAGTTGAGTAACCTTCATTTTTCCTCATCAGAATGCCACGCAGCAGCCTTTAAATAGTCACAGGATCATGTAATTTTCCTTCCCCTGCAGCTGCTCACCAGTGCCCCTGCTGCTGTTGGTGCTCAGAACAGAAGTTTGCTAAATGAGGAAAATATCAGTGCTGCTTCTTATTTTTGTCACTTATTACCTCACCTGTAATGTTATTGAATGTACTTCAAATGATCTCTTGAGCATGGAGCCACGTGCTAACTTCAGTATTCAAATTCCTTACAAATGCTGGTAGCTTTTTATTATCACACACTTTAAAAAAAAAAAAAAAAAAATACTGCTGGGGATGTAAAAATGTCCGTGTCAGAAGTTCACATTGAATCCAAGCTTTATCCAGCAGACCTGTTGTCTTTTGGCAAGGCTGTATTAGGAGACATTAGGCCCCCCTGGAACTCAGAGCCTGCATTCTGCAGCTTTGGTAACATCCCTGCTCAGCCCCATCTGTCTGATTCAGTTCTGAAGAGCAGCAGAAATCTGCAGGACTTGGGCAGATCTCCTCTAACTTCAGAACACACACACTGTCTGTCCTGGCTTATCTGTGTAATATTGACAAAGCTGTGTCATTGTCACAGGTGATGAACCTGGTACATGCTCTCTGGTGGACTTGTTTTCAGCGAGCATGGATTATATGAGGTTTTGAGTTGCAAACAGGAAGAAAACTGTCTCTGCAGGAAAAAGAAAAGTAAATCAGCATGCAGGGCTCAAATGTGTTTGTACTGGTGGCAAACAGGGTCCAATTGGGGAGAATAATCTCCAATTTTTAAGTCTAATTTTTCCAGCCATTTCTAGCATGTTGCCTTTTGCAAATAATAAAGTAATATATTTGATAGTTCTCATATTTTACTAAGTGCAATTGTTTTGTTTCTTCCAGTGCCTTCACCAACAGGGATTTTAGTCACATCCAAAAATTTCAGAACTGTCTTGCACTGGCAGTACCCATCCATGTCTGAAACTCCTCATTTTGTTGTGGAAGTCAAACCTTACCAGTAAGTTCATATTCTTTCACCATTTCCTGCATCTCATTTTTTTCTTGAAGCGAAAACAATCAGTTCATGGAAAACAGTTTTGTTTGTTTGTCCTGAAGTCCTGTAGAATGAAGGTTTCTTAAGTGTAAATTAAGCCAAAATGTGTCTAATTATAACATAGTTGAGACTGGAAGGGACTTATGGAAGTCATCAGATCCAAGCCCTGCTCAAGCAGGGCCACACAGAGCAGGGAGTCCAGCACCATGTCCAAGCAACTTTCGAAGGTCTTCAAGGAGGAGACCCCAACCTGTGCCACCCAGCCATGCTGTTATTTTATCATGGGCAGTGTATTGTTCAGTATTGTCCTGTGGCATATAGTTAATAGTTTTTTCTTGGTCTTTTTACAGCCTTGGCAACTACACAACTGTTTCAACTTGTGTGAACATCTCAGCTACTTCTTGCGATCTATCAGAGGAAATAAAGGAAATTTTTCTGTCTTACTGGTTTCGTATTAAAGCTATTGTAGGATCACAACAGTCTGAGTACATTGAGACAAATGAGTTTGTTTTGCAAAGGCATGGTAAGTCCCATCATAAACTAAGTCTTGTAAATTTTCTCCCAGCATTGTCTTTTTCCTTTCCCTTTCCTTTCCCTTTCCTTTCCCTTCCCTTTCCTTTCCCTTTCCTTTTCAAGTATTCTTTTGTGCTGTTTTATCATGGCTCATAAGGTCAGGAGTCCAGGGCAGAGTGAAGCACGACGATTGTTCAGTAGAAACTTCTGTAGTACTGTCTCTGCAGGGACTTGTTTGTCCTGTCACTGGAGTATTTGAAGATCTTTTTAAAAGCTTTTCAGGGCAGAGAGAAGTGATGAGGACAGTGCATTCCTTGCATGCTTTTTATGTATTTGCCTGGTGGATCAGATACTGAGATAGGGTAAGAAATGGCCCCCACATGCTGTGGACCTTTTGGCATTTAGAAGTTGTTCTCAATTGGTAGGTGATAAATACCTACAATGGACAATAAAGCCCCACTTAACAAGTTGGATTTCATAATGGTAATTTGTTAGTTCCATTTTAGAAGCAGATTCACTAACATACTGAAATGCCTCTTCCCAGTGTTGCAACTATATGATGTTAATAGCATTCAAAATAAATGTATCAATCTTCTCAAGTCTCCACTGAATTTTAGGAATTTAACTATACTTAGCTTGTTTTGTTGAATTTCTTTTTTTCAATACTGTGTTAAAAATGTTGGCCTAATAACAAAGGTAAAACATATTGCAGGAAAAATTGGACCACCAAAGCTGAATCTCTCAAGGCACGGTGCTGAAATCAGAGTTGATATTTACAATCCTGAATTTCCATCTGTGGAGGTTCAGCCTTGGCTCGAAGAAGTTTATTCACAGCTCTCATACTCAGTGATGTTTAGAAATAGTGAAAATGAGGTAAGTTTCAAAGTGAAAAATTAAATTCAAATTAAAAATACGTTTGTGTGTTTTAAATGCTTAGCAAGGAGTTTGCTCTCTGTGACACACCCAGCCTAGATACCAAGAGAATAGCTGAATGTAACAGAATAATGCTGAAGCTCTAACATGTGGGTCGTGATGAAAGAGCTGATTTAAAGGTCTGAATGTTAGAAGACATGCAAATGGGCAACTAACATTCAGACCTTTAAATCAGCTCTTCGTGTTAGTTGTCCATTTGCATGTCTTCTAACAATAGTCAGATGATAGCAGCAGCTGCACACAAACCACAAGGATACTGCATCACACACAATTATTTCTACATACCCACCAAGACACGGATAATTTCACTTGTGCCCCTTTCACTTGTTTCAATAGAGCTTTCATTTCACAAGGTTAACCTTCAAAGTATTGATACCATGTTACTTAGAGTCATAGAGGGTGAACTTTTGGAAAGTGACAGTACGTGGGTTAGAGTTACTTTTTGTAACTATGAACTATGGGTGAAGGTGTGGAATATGGATAGAGCATGTTTTGGATGTGTCTGAAGATTGTTGATGAGAGCACCACATCAAAAGGAACGTTTTAGGGTGGCTCATAGGTTGGTGTCTGAGGTTTCCAGCTGTGGCAAGGCATGTATCTGTAGGAGCCACATCTAATGATATTTTTGTAACATTTTAGAGGTGTTAGAAGATACTGTAACATTTGTATTGAGTCAAATGATACCTTATTTTGATTTTTGATATATATATGTTTTCTTTTAGAGCAGAAAAAATTTCACTGTAGCAGACTGTGAGATGAGTGAATGTAGCCTGAACATCCCAGTTCCTTCTGAAGGTTCCATGTACTGTGTTTCGGCAAACGGGCATTTTTATGATGATCTGATAGTTGGTGCCCAGTCGGAAGAAAGTTGCATTTGGGTTCCTCCCGAGCAGGCTTGGAGTAAGCAGACTCTTAAACTGTACAAAGAATCTCTTGAGTCTGATCAGAGATATGATACAGCAAGTTGCTGAAGCTGTGGTGCAGCCATGGGACCACTTGGACATCTATGGGAGAGTATGAAAAAAGGAAAAGCGTGAGCATTCTTTTCGAAATGCACTCTCTCAGTTCTAAAGGCTTTTAAACACTATGTATTATTTTCAAGTAACCTTGATTTTCCTGGGTACTTTTCCAACCTCACTGGTATCCTAAAACGTGCTTTCTTTGCACCTGGTCATTTGTGGAATTAACAAATGACAGATGAATTGTTCATTGAGTGACGGCTTTTGGAAACACCGAGCCTATCTTCTAATAAATGGCATCTTGCTGAATCATATCACTGAAGAAAGTGTGTGCGGACATTCTGGAGCTTAAAGTGACTCTGAATTTGTAATTAAAAAAAAATGTAATAAAATCTGTTTTTGTCTTAATTAAAGGGAATGAAGGCAGTTAGTGTCTCAACTTTGTATCTCTAGTACAGTTTGACTTTTTTTTTTTTAAATACTCCATCATGGTTCTAAACTTCATCAGGGAAAGAGAGAAAATTTCTAAAAGCAGTCATGTATTGTTTTTTTTTTATTGTTATGCACAGGAAGAGCAGTGTGGTTGAGGGGGAAGACTAAGGAAGATTGGACTTGTGGACTCCTGTTAGTTTTAGATAACAATTCTGCATTGTGGAAAATTTCACATTTCAATTTTGTTGCACAAAGATTATGTGCAGCAATTCTTATGGCAGTTAATAGGATATCACACAGAGAATGTGTTGCTTTTTTAGAAAAAAGTTTGTTCCCATACGGACTTGCTAAGGAGGAAAAAGAAACAGTTATTTAATTCCTTTACTTCTATAAAAGCATGACTGTTGGATAAATTGAAAATCTCTCGTAATTTTTATTGATTTTGTGTATTGTTTTACAAGTTCTCTTGAGTGGGGGGAAAAAAAGCAATAAATCGATAAATTCACATTTGTTCTAAATGGTATAGTATTTATTTTCCCAGCTGCTTAATGGAATTTGTTCTACTTTCCTAGGTACACTAATTACTATAATTGTATCTGCAATTATACTGATTGTGGGGCTAACTTTGACAGTGTGTTATGGCTGCAAGAAGCTAAGGAAGAAAAACATAAAGCTGCCTAAATCTTTGGTAAGTTTAGCCTTGCTGTCTGTGTCAGATTTGTCATCTCCAACTGGGTAATTTTTTTTTTCTTTGTAACAACAACTTTATGGTCATTTTGGTTGTTTGTGCCATGATCACATAGAAGTTTAGAATTTATACCAGTCTTAAGATTCTGATTGCCTCTACAATCAGTTGTATTCAACTGATTCAAATCAGTTGTCCTGTATTGGCTTTAGGATTAGACTTTGGTGGCTGTTTAACTGATGTAACATTACTTGATCTATTTTGAGAACTTAGTTCCCAAAAACCCGTTTGTGTGTACGTAGGCAGATTTGTATTCACTGTAATGGGGGGTTGGACTCGATGATCTCTGGAGGTCCCTTCCAACCCCTACAATTCTGTGATTCTGTGATTCTGTAATAGCAGAGACATAAGAATTATTGACGTTAGAAGATACTTTTTGAGGTTGTCTTGTTTTTTGCTCAGGCGGGTTGCTCCAGACTTCACCCCCTGGGGTTTTGAACATCTCTAAGGAAGAAGACTCCACTACCTGTCTGGGCAACCTAGTCTAGAGTTCTAATAACTTTGCAGTAGGAGACTGTTTTCTTATGTTCAGTTAGGATTTCATCTGTTTGGGTTTTGTGCCCGTTGCCTTTTGTCCTGTCACTTGATGTGCATGAGATTCCTTCATTACATAGTGATACTGTAATACTGCTGAGTATTACAATCTTCTTAGTGATGTGCAGAGTAAGAAGGAAAAAAAGAAGTAATAACACTGTAGAAAAAGGGAGGAAAAAGTAGTAGGGGAAATCAGTTCTCACAATGAGCAGTTACAGGGAAGAGGATCAGCTCTGCCTTAAAAGCTCTCTGCAGTGCTTGAAGAGCAGTAGAAGCCTCAGTGCTTTCATACCAAGCAAGAGTGAATGTCTGGCAAGTATCACTCTGCTGTCCTTAGTTATAGCAGCTGAACAACCAATAGCAGTCGAAAGAATTTTCAAGAACTGTCATGTGAGGTAGTAGTAATTCTTAAATGATAATCATATCAAATCTGTATCTTGGCAGTAAGTCTCATAAAGACTTCTCTAGTGAAGAGACATTCCACATTCTTCAACTTCAGGACTCTTAAAGTGACACATAATGCAGGGTAGCTGTTACCTTCCTGGAGCCTGCTTTGTTTGGAATAGAATGTTAGCAGGCGGCATTGCTCTGACTAAATGAAGATGTCCTAGCAAGTTACACTGGGTCCCTTTGTCCTAAGCAGTCATCTAGTCCACCAAATTGTGCAGAAAGTCTGATTTACAGCACTCATAAGAATCATTTTAATACACGAGATATGAATAGCATTGGGAATGCAAAATGAGTAATTAATAACTTATGATTTATCTTCATACTATTAAAATTATATTTTAAATACCTTGGATTATTAGTTTAATGAATTACTAATGCAAGCAATAATTTATATGAGTAAGTTTTAATGGAGGGAAGAGTTATCCCTGCAGGCATCTGTTACTGAACTTTTGTGCTTTACCTGATCTTGTCTGAGAGTGAAAAATCTCAGGAGTGTTTCCAAATGTCAGAAGGCTGTAGACAAGATGTCCCACTGTAAATCTGCTGCTTTCCAGCGATCTGCTTCAGTTAGATACTATACAGTCAGATCATTTGAGTGACCTTCAGGAGGCTGAAACTCTACATCAGAAAGCTGCCTTAGCTGCTGAGATATTACAGGCAAATAAGGGGAGAAAATCCATCGTCATTTAGATCACAAGAGCTTTAATAACATTGTCGCGATGCTGCTCAGGTCTTCCCAAGAGTGCCATGTCAGTCACATTCAGGTCTTTCAATGTGGACATAAAATGGTCACTACCATTAGAGAAAGTGTTACTTTAAATGTTTGAAATACCCTTGTTCATAACAAGGCCCCACAAGAAATATAAATCTAGTGAAATGGGACAGATTCCTAACAATAATTCATGATGCTGGTGTGCTGCTGGATGACAGGAACCTGATATTTCAGTGTCTAGCTGCAGAGAGAACCATTTGTTTTCATCCAGTTACCTCACAAAGAGTATTTCAAGATGCTGATACCTTACAGTCATCATCCTCATTCATTCCAACTTGTCCTTCATGTGGAAGCAGATTCTTGTTGTAAGATCTACGATAGCAGTTTATCCATTTTAAGAGGAGCCAGTCCTTAATTTACTGATAAGCTGTGGCCATCTTTGTTTACTTCAACTTTGCTGTGTTTTATTCAGTGTTCTTGTCTTTAAATGGTGGAAAATGTCTCAGTAGGAAGAGAACACACTAACTCCACAAGGCAAAGCCTTATCAAAAAGTATCAAGGTGTATTTTTATCTCGTGCTTAAGTAAACTTTTCTGCAAGCTGCTGATGCTTTTTCTGAGTGTGAAGGGGTGACATGGTTGTGTTCTCTCGCTGTATTTGCATAACACTTAGAAATAGTGTCAGTTTGTGACTGGATTTTTTGGTTATTAGGATTATATGACATACATTTTCAATTTGAAGAAACCGTAATTGCTTGTCCCCGTAAATCTTACTGGTGATATTTGGCATAAATAATTACTGTCTTAAAAGAAAGAAGTTAGTTCATTAACATTTGTGAAGGATTTTTTTCCCTATGGACACTTACAGGACAGCAACGTAGTTTTCTAATTGCACATTCACCCAGCATTAATTTGTTGTGAAATTATGCAAGGGCTGTGTAGATTTCAGTGTTCTAATAGGATTTGGAATAGATCTCTTAAATGCTCTTCCAGAAAACCTGCTCCTGAAAGTTGCTGGGAATGTGTAGGTGGACAAGCCCTTAGTAAAACTGCTGATAGCACTGCCTGTTACTGGTAGTATGCACAAAGGAAAAATATTAACTCACTTATGGTAAACACTGGTTTAGAATAGTAACCCAGGTCTTAATTGCACTTGTTCCTGGAGGTGCTTTGAGTATCATTACAGTTATTGTAGTAAGTTCTTTTATTTGAAGCTGTATTAAATTCATGAACTGCTAAATTGTGTTGTAAATCCATGACTAAGTGACTCTCAAGGAACCTTTGCTACCAGGAAACCCACAAGGGTTTTTCCTTTGTACGGCTTCCTTCTTTTATGGAACAGAAATGTCTTGTATCACAGAGAGAGAACTGGTTTTCTTTTCACAGACACAGGTCTTAGATGTAGTTGTACAGAAGCACTGATTTTATTCTTGGGGTCTTTCTCTAGGCATTCCCAGACACCACTGTGAGATGCAGTACCTTTGTAGAGTACAAACACCCTCTTAATGTATTTTAGGACTAAGGCTTTAGAAGTGGGTGAAAATCATAGAATCATAGAATGGCCTGGTTGAAAAGGACCACAATAACCATCTAGTTTCTACCCTGCCATGGACAGGGTCACCAACCACCAGACCAGGCAGCCCAGAGCCACATCCAGCCTGGCCTTGAATGCCTGCAAGGATGGGGCATCCACAACCGCCTTGGGCAACCTTGGGCAAGCATGATCAAGCACACATAGTACCATAAATGGGTATCAGGGCAACTGAGGGGAAAGTTTTGAGGTTGAAGGTAGAAATGCATGGAAGGTATCAGCTCTAATGAAGTCAGCACACCATGCCAGTAGGAATGTAGAGATACAGTCTCACATATTCCAAGCAAGGAATATGCATGTAAAGCAGTCAGATTCGATCATTTGGTTGTGAAAGTGCTCACAGTTCTTATACAAACACAGACTGGGGGATTCTTTTTGCCTATTAGGAGCTTTACTGAAACAGCACTGTTTTTCATCCTTTTCTAATCCCAACCTACCTCCCTTTCTTCCCAATTTTTCTTCAACCTATATTTTTCAAGTCAAATTACGCTCTAGACCGTCTCAAAAAACAGTGACCATTTGTATCTCATAAAGAATTTAACTCACAGGAAGTAGCTTATAGCCTGAGATATACATACATGACTAATTAGGAAATTTGGAAAAGGATTCTTGAACTGAGTAACCCTTTCTCTCCATGCTTTCTTGTAGCTTTAGAGAGCAACATTATACAGTTAAAAGTTTATCCTTGTTCTTCATATATATTATTAAAAATAACTTAAATCAAGAGAATCTAAACAGCCTGAAGGCATGTCTTAATGATTTAGAGCAAGCTCAAGCCTGGCTGTTGAAGAACTTAATGTTTCTTACTACAATAGATTTTTCAAAGCAAAGCTTTAAAGTCTGTTGCAGTGTTGAGCCAGCGCTTAGTGATACAGGAGAAATAACCAAGCAGTCTTCAGCATAAATGCAGCTACTGGGAATGTGTGAAGGTTCTTAAATCACTGTAAAGATCTGTTTCCAAAGATCTTTTCCCTTCCAGATGAGACACTTGCCACAAATATTGCTCATTACAAATTAGCTACAGGGTGTAAAGGTCCACAGCAAATTCAAGAGGAGTGTTATATCATTTTCTTCTTACCCTGTTTCTTCTTCCCCACTGTAAGCTTCAAATGACTTAAATTACAGTGAGTGAAAATGACACACGTGAAATGGGTTTGGTCTTTGCATACATACTTGCATGTAGGAAGCATTTTGGAAAGGTTGTATAAAAGCATTAATGTATAACAGCTGGAGTCATACTGCCTGCTGACCTTGCCACATTGTCATTTTGCTGATTTCTGCTGGAATTGGTTATAATTCAGTCTGTGTTCCAAACTTGTGTATTTTTTTTTCTTTTTTTAATGCTCTAAACTTCAACAGAAGTTAAAGCCACTGAATTAATAGATATGTGGAAGTAAAAGTAATGTATTTTTTTCCTCACTTAAGGTCAGTGTGATAAGAAACTTGAATCTAGACAACAGCTTCGAGTCAAGATCAGAAGCAAAAGACATTTGTGCAGTGAGCGTCATGCCAGTCCCATCTGTGGGTGTCTCATCATCAATGAATGACGATGAAGCCTTGCTGAATATGGAGTCAGAAGAAGAAGCTGTTACTCCTGAAAATTTCAGTGAGGGAACATCTTCTGGTCCTCCTCTGGAGGCATCAGACAAAGTGGAAGAGACCTCTGTGTGGGAAGATACAGAAATACCTTCTGATGTTGAACAGAATCATACAGAAAATTTCATTTCTGATAGTAGCCAAACAGATGTATGTGGTAACTCCTCAGGTCCAGTGATTTCTGCCACAGAAATTCGACAAGCAGTCATTCCAAGCAGCTGTCCCAAGTTTTCTGGCTATGACAAGCCTCACGTACCACTAGATATGTTGATAGACGTTGGTGAAGAGCAGCCTGTGATTGCATACAGGTCAACGGAGTAACTGCGATAGCTGAAATGTTTAACCAGAGGTTGTAAACAGCAGCATTACTGAAGAGAACAAAGAGTCTGGGCTGTGTTTTGGATGTCTACAGGTTGTGCTTGTACTGATGGAAACAGCATAGCCAGTATCCACCTTAATGCAATGGAATCTTGAAATGGAACTGAGAATAGTGCCTGAAAACTGTATCAAAAACTTTGGGGAAGGATTCATGATAGCCTGTCTCTTACAGAAAAGTTTGTGTGTAGGACATGGCTTACTATTTCTTGTTTGAACAAAATGATTGTGTTGTTTGAACAGTACTCCATGAAGGGCAAAGGTTTTATTGGGGAGTGTAAAAAGAGCTGCTGTGTCAACTATTCCTTTCTGTTTCAAGTACTTTTCAAAGGTAATGAACTGAATGCTTAATGAGTCCTTGGTTATGACAGAGATGTGCTAGAAAAATTCAACTTTTTTCAGAAGTATTTTCTTCCTTATATTTGCATTCCCTAAAGTGCTTGAAGAGTACTAGGAAATCCTAGTATTTCCTTTAAGTAAGAATATAGTTGTAACTTTTTCCTGTGTCATTTAAGAACTTGATTTTGTGGCCAAGAACCAGTTGTTTATCCTCTTTTCTGCAACTGCAGGTGTGTACCAGAGCCATTACTTAGCACATTTCAGTGAGTAAATATTAAACCTTTTTTTTCTTTTTTTCTCTTTTTTATTTTTTTAACTTGAAAGCACAAATCTTGTGAAAAGCTGTTCTTTAAAATTTCTGTATGGCAGGATCCAGCTGCCTATGTGTGTTGTGGTAATGTCACATTTTGGATAGCTCCCATATAAGTGTACTAGCTGGTCCTTATTGGAGTGAGGGAGGGGAAAGAAAGAAGCATGTAACAGGCACAGGCAGTTACACAGATTCTTTGGAAAGAGGGGAAGTTTTTTCCAACTGCATAAGATGCATAAAAATGCATGTCTTCTTCCAGAGCATATTTTTCCTAAATCTTAGAAGAATGTAGAGTTTTCTAATAGAAACCAGCATTACTTCTGCCAATCACATTTTTTTTGCAGCAAGTTAAAAAATGACAAAAAGGTAGTAATTTTTGTGACATAACTCAGGAATCATTAATCATAGAATCACAGAATGGCCAGGGTTGGAAGGGACCTCAAGGATCCTGAAGGTCCAACCACCCTGCTGCAGGCTCTCTACATTTAATACATACCTCTACATTTAATACTAGACCAGGCTGCCCAGGTCCCCATCCAACCTGGCCTTGAACACCTCCAGGGATGAGGCATCCCCAGCCTCTCTGGGCAGCCTGTTCCAGCACCTCACCACTCTCATAGTAAAGAACTTCCCCCTAGAAACTGCACCAAACTGTAAACACTCAGAAATACATCTCAAAATAGTTGAGAAGTAGTGTGATAATGTGGAGTTCTTACATCACTGTTATCTGCTCTGGATGTTTTCATGCAAGATTATAATTTTGAAAAGTAAAAGATGTGAATCTTATTTTTTTTCTATTTAAAAACTTTAGAAGTCTGATGCCTACAAATCAGTTATTTGCCCTTGAGTCCACATTTGGTGGTGTTTTTTTGTTGTTATATGACTGTAGGAAATGTTTGTGATAATACCAAAGGTTAGTTTGAAGAAAAGGTGTATTTTTACAGGTAGTAAAACACAGGCTTAAGGAAGTGCATGTAGAAAACTGTCTTTGTTTTAAAAGATAGTTTTTGTAGGTATATCAGAAATGTTTACTTTCTATAGCAGGTTGTTTTAAAGGAACATGTACTTTTGTCCTTATATTTCTCAGTGGCATGAGTATTCCTAATGTAAAGCTCACACGGCAGCTACTGGACTGCTTCCTTTCCTGTAGATGACTGACATTAACCACAATTGTATATGCTGAATTCCCAAAGGTTTGAAGACAATAGCAATTTTTCCCATTCTCTGTTCACAGGAAGATAACAGTTCCATTAACAGTTTAGGAAAAACCAAATCAAACAGGTGAATTCTGTAACTATGGTATAATGGAGAACCCAGCTAGAAAGATTAATGTGTTACCTGGCTGTGATTTGTTCCTTTGTTATAGTCAAGTGTGGTGAGACCCCAGGGTAAGTTGGTTTTTGTCATGTTTGGTTTGAGTTCCTAGAAGGCACTGTAGGTGAAGTAGTGCTCAGAGTGCACTAATGTATGGATATCTTTGCTGCAGACATGAAGAGAACAACTCTTGGTGTTACACAAAAGCTTTGAAAATTAGAAATAACTTGCGGTCGAACCTTCAGCTCAGCTGACTTCTCAGTTAATGGTTCACCACTGACAAGTACTTTCAGCTGTCTGTTCTGCCAAGGAGGTGTTTCGTGCAGAGCTGCAAGGTGCTTTCATTCTTTCACTGTCATTTCTTTCAGGCTTTGTTTGTTTGTTTATAAATAGGAACTGCCAGGAATACCTCAGGACTTGACAGATTTTAGCTAAGTGCCTAAATCTAACTTAGGTCTGCCTCAAGGTTCAGAAGGGAAAAGCAGGGTCTTAGAAATCACTGCATTAGCTTATTTTAGGAAAGGAAGGTTGTGACCAGATATTAATTTGTTGAGTAACTTTTTCCTTTGCTAACGCTCAGCATATTTCAGCTTAGCATACTTTACACCTTATTTTCCTTCTCTCAGCTTTGTCCTGAACTGCTACTGTACCCCAAGGAGATCAAAACTTAGCTGTTGTAGGCATTCCGTTTAGTGTGTCTGCCTCAAAACTATTCTGTCATAAGTATGTAAGTTCTTGGAAATGTGAGGTTTACGTTCTTAACTCTTTGTTGGTACCCTGCCACTGTTAGAAAAATTATTGCCTGAGAGTAGGCATCATGGATCTGTGAACAGAATAGCTCTCCAATTATTTGCTGTTCTGGAAAAGTATTTCTTTCTGTTAAATTTTTGCTGGAAGAGAAGTGGTATTTTTTTGCCTGTTTGAGAGCAGGCAGACCAAGTATTTTGTTGTTTTCCCCCACCACTCTTAGATACTACTGCATTATATGCTGTTTTTTCTGGATCGTTCAAGATGTTCTGTGGGCCAGTAGGCTTCGTGTTCCCCAGGCCTTTCTACAGCAGTTGTCAGCTGGAATGTTAAGAGTGAGACTAAGAACAGAGCAAGTGCACGATGGTATTTCTGCTAGGATCTGATCTGGTTCCCAGCAGCTGCAGCGTGAAATCTTTTTGGAGCAAGGAATGCAGAAATGCCTCACCAGACACAGCACTGCTTTGGCAGCTCTACCGTACCAAAAAATTGAGCCATGTCAGTTTGAAGATAGAATAGGTAGTATTTAGTTATACGTTTTCATTTATCCATTGAATGTATTTAAATGAATAAGCTCATACTCTTTTGGTGAGAACAAAAGCTTTGCTGAAGCTCCTAAATATTTGTTTATAGTACCTTGACAGTGGATATTAAGAAGCCTAACACTTGCAGGGTCAAAAGCACTTAACATGCATGCTGCTTACTGACATAAAATATCAGCTATTCAGTATGACACACAGGGAAGTTTTTACCACTTTTACCTGTTTCAGGTGATTTTTTACTCTTGTTACGGCTGCTCAGCATCTTTCTCTTCCTATCTCCTACAGATGATTTGGGAGTCGATAGAGTGCAAGACTTCAGAACGTTCTGTGCTTTGTCAAACCATGTGCATCACAGCCTTTGGGGCTAATGCCTAGCAACTTCTCTAAGAGCTGCTTTCACTGTCCTTTTTGCACAGACGCTGTAGTTTTATACTCTGTGGTTAGAGTCATAGGGTGCTTTGAGTTGGAAGGGACCTTAAAGGTCATCCGGTCCAACTCCCCCACAATTAAATATTGCAGCAGCCATCTGTGCTGTGCTGGCACAGAAGGGTAAAATGTTCTGGATTTCTAATTTTTCTACATAAATAATGTAGCTTAGAAATAGTTATTTACAAATCTGTTGGCATCTGTGAAAACAAAATGCAGCGGCTGGGTTGCTTAGCTAAGTTTGTATGTAGCCCGTCACTAGTTTGGATTCTAGGTAATAAGGTGTCATTGCAAAAACCTGTTTTTCTCAACTAAGGCTTGAAATAACTGACTACTCTGAAATGGTGCCATATAAGCAGTTCAGTACTAGTGGATAGAGCTATTGCACTTAATTCATATTAGTAGTTTCAGCATGTCTTTTCTTAAATGCACCTTTTCATCTTCCGAGTTTCTAAACCCAAAATACAGATTTCCTACAGTGACCTGCATAGATTATTTTTAAGTCTGGTTTTTAAAAATTCAGTCCTTTAAATAGAAGGTCTGTATTTATTCTTACACTCTGTGTTCTCTAAATGGATGCAAGCATCAGACCGTGTGGAACCTCCACAGGCCTGCAGTTTGTCTCCCCAGATGGGCATTGTTCCTTCTCCGCATCTATCTGAAGACTTCACAAAGCCACCAGGCAATCTGCTCAAGCCGTTGTCATCCTTAGAAAGCATTTCCTTAATGTCTAACCCAAGCCTTCCTATCTTCAGAAACCATCTGCAGTGAGCCTGTCTCAATTTTATTACCAGTGTAAGTAGTCTATCTTAAAAATGTTTGTATATGGAATTAAAAAACCTCAAGAGACAAGTGTGTGTGTGCTCTCCTTTTTCCTTCTGTCAGCTTCTGTGCTGAAGACTCAGTCTGCTTTTGAAGCGTGCTCAGTTAACTCACAGTAGGTAGCACGTGCTTGAGTATTACTGAAAGTGAATGGACAGCACTGGGGGGCTGTGTAATTGTTTGTAGGCAGTTACTGTATTCTACTTGCCAGATGTATTAGCATGTAGAATTCATTTCAAATTAGAGCTGCTGCTTGTTTGTTCTCAAGAGTTTGAGTGAAATACCACCTACTACAGTCAACGGCGATCCTCTGATCGACACAGAGGACACGACTGCATCCTCTTGCTGGAAAAGTCTCTCTCCTTTGAGGTCATACAGTGCCATTCCCCTGTCTTGGAGGGATGGGGGCCTGGCGCACAGCAGGAGCTCTTTGTGATCCACTGGTTCTGGCTACATCATCAGCTTTGCAGTTTCATGTTTTGCCCAGCAGCTCTGTTCACACCACTGATGCAGCATGCAGCAACTTCAGGTCCGATGCTGAAGCCTGGGGACTGTCCTCACATGCTATTTAAAAATGTTGTCTGAGGGTTAAATGCTCAAATGGGTTCATTGCTACAGAGTGAGGAAAGCCAGGTTTCCCTGAAACTCCTACTAGCATCTTTGTTTGAAGCTTAAGTAAATAGAAGACTCTTAGATATATATTGTTCACTTTTTAACTGTGATCAAGTGCACTCTGATGTGTATCTTGGAAATAAGATGCTACTGTCATGCTGATTTACCCAACAGGATTTAAAATAGTTTTGATTTAATTTCATAGGCAAATCTAGAATGTGCCATTTCGAGGCATTTTCTATTCCCTCCATCCAAATTCCTCCTTTTGAGTAATTTCTTAACATTAAGAATAGTGCTTTCTTCATGCTGCTTCCAGCTAGGAGATTCAAGCCTTAGGATTTCAGGTTCTCAGAAATGACTGTACAATTTGTGCATGATTTTTTACATGCTCATTTGTGATTGGGCCAAAAACTAATTTCTCATCTGTTTTGTGCAGAAGAAACTTGATTTCCTAGTGTCTGGGCGTACCTTAAAAGAGAAAATGCATTGCAAACAGAGCAAGCAATGAGTGAACAAGCCAAAAGCATCCTCCAGCCAGCTTGCTGTGTTCTGCAGAACTAATGCTGAAGCTGTCAGATACTTGCAGTGTGCGTGCGGCACAGCAGTCAGAGGCAGTGCCAGGTCTGACCCAGCTCTTTCCTGTGCTGACATCTCTGGAGTAGCACACGCTCTGAAAGGTTATGCCCTCTCAAAAATACCCTTCCACAGAATGCATATATAGTCCCTTTAGATTTAAAATAGAGTGCAATTCTTTTCACTCTATCGTCCTTCTGGATGTGGCAGTAGGTGAGTGCAGGGGAGAGACCAGACGTGCAGATGAGGCCCTTCTCCCTCTTGGGCTCTTCCCAGCTGCCCATCCTTATTCCCCATGCCTCTCCACTGCCAGCTAGTGAGGTTATAATTCCTCTCTGTTCCCCATGACTGAGTGAAGCCTCCTGACTGGAGAAGCCTGGCCTTCTTTCAGGCATTGGATAGGAGCTAGTTGTTTGTTTTTTTTCCCCTTTCCTAAAAGTCTTTTTGAATACAATTGGAATAAAGCACGCATGATTTGAGTGGCTGATTACTGATAATGCCTCTATACTACTTCCAGGAGCAGCAAAATTGGCAGTTTTAGTTGACATACGCCATGTCAAGTCCTGCCCACAGGGACTGGGGAAAGGTGACCAGATTAATGAATAGCCCCAGTTAGATGAAGGCAAATAGGTATGCAAGGGTCCGCACAGCCAAATTTCATTTCTCGTAAGATAAAAAAAATTGGGAACTAAGATGTCTTTGTTACCCTGTGACTCTTCTTTCTAGTTAAATGGTCACAGCACAGTGAGCTCAGACACCCCTGAGCAGCATGGAAGCCAGTTCTGCTGAGCATGCAAGATTCTGTCCCAAAAGCTCGTTCTGCAGATTCATGAGTGCATGGAGATTTGTATCCACACGAGGCACTCTTGCTGTGTTTTTGTTTTTAAAGAAAAAGTCTTGTGAAACTCATGTGCTCACCGGCCTGGCTGTTTTGGGAATAGCAGTGCTAAAGGTCATTAGAAGAGTTCAGTTCTAGCGTGCGCTCTCCAGATGATGGGGAGCCCCTATTGAGAAGCCAAAGGATGAGCAGAGAGCCGACCTGCAGGCTGGAAGGTGTGATGCTTGTGGATCTTAACTTGCAGAACAGATGAGTGACAGGACATCAACTTTCTTTAATATTTTCTAGATGCGAATGGTATATAGAAAAAGGCAGGGTGGGAGGAGGGAAAAAAAGTCTGTGAACATACACCGTGACCTAGCTTCCTTCCTGCACAGAAACCTCGCAGAACTAAGCACATCTGAACTTCAGAATAAAGTCCCTGTGATTGTCAGCAGTTAGTAGTGCAGTGTAATGAAGGAGCCACTGGCCTGAAAGGCACAAAGGGTTTCAAAATCAGCCTGCAAAAAAGTTGTAGCATGGGCTCTTGCCAGGTCCTGTGCTTTGGTCAAAATAATCCTGCGCAATGCCACAGGCATGGGGCAAAATGGCTGGAAAGCTGCAGAGTGGAAAAGGATCATGGAATGCTGGTCAATAGCAGCCACCAGGAGCAGGGGAGACCTTATCACTCTTTACAGCTGCCTGAAGGGAGGTTGTGGTGAGGTGGGGGTTTGCCTCTTCTCCCAAGTAGCACTGACAGGGAATGGCCTCAAGTTGTGTGAGGAGAGGTTCGGGTCGGATATTAAAAAAACTTTCTTATTTGAAAGAGCAGTGAGGCATTGGCACAGGCTGCCCAGGGAGGTAATAGAGTCACTGTCCCTGGAGGTGTTTGAAAACAGCGTAGATGTGGCACTGAGGGATGTGGTCAGTGGGCATGGTGGGGGTGGGCTGGTAGTTGGACTTGGTGATCTTCAAAGTCTTTTCCAGCCTTTATCATTCTGTAATTCCTGCCCATGCAGCTGACAGCTCAGGCATTGCCTCAGCTGCTGCTGGCAGTGGAGCAGAGAGCAGGCACTGGCATTGCCTGCCTTCAACTCACCTCTCTTTGCTCCAGTAGATGGACAAAGGCGGTATGCCCAATGTTTGTATTGTGCCTCTCCTGCCTAATCTGTGTTTCAGCTGGCCAAGCAATCACCTGGCATGCTTCCTACACTTCTAACATTGCTTCAACTAAAGCAAACAAAAAACCTTATGTAATAGTAACTCCACCTGTCTCTGCTGGTAGGCTTTAGCTTCCGGGTGCTTTGGGGGGGGACCCACAAGCTGACGGAACCCAGGTCTTTTATCTGTGTGCTAAAACTAGCTGTAGTGCTTTAGCAGTAGGAAAAAAAAACATAAGGCTTAGCAAACAAGAGAAACAATCAGTCTCATTAAAGAAACTTGTCAATGGAAATGGTGCCTTTGCACCATTTTCGTATTTACATTCTCTACAGAGAGTGAACTTTGGTGTTGGTTACTAATGTTGTGGTGCTAGGCAATGTCTCACACGTTGTTAAATAAGTATTTCAAGTGCAAATAAGGACTTGCTACAGAGGGAGCTTTCAGCACGTTCACATTTCTTACTATGAAAGTGCAGATATGACACTTGGCATTTTTTACTGTAATCTCCCAAACGTTGAGGCAAGCCCACTGACTGCGAGAGGTAAACAGTTCACACCTGTGGGCAGGAAGCAAAGAATACCCACAGTATATAGAGAAAGTCAGTCTCACTTCCTTAGAAACTTTTCTGTAATAACTCTTGTGATGTAATGCCCCTTCCCTGAAGGGCTGAGAAATAAAAGTCCCCGTTGCTTGGATGTGGGTGGTTGATGTGGGTTTTTTCTTTTGGATTTTTTTTGTTGTTGTTTGTTTTTTTGATTCATGTTCAAAGTCACTGGTAAGGCAGTGAAGGGCTGCTGCACACAATGTGCCAGAAGAGGCAGGGAAGTGGATTAGGAGGGGATCTCAGCACTGTTGCCAGCTGGATGAATGGGGCACTTACAGAAAATACAGGCGGGTTCTGCTCAGAGACTTGCAACCTGAACACAAAAAGCCACTGTCATGGGTTGCAGCAGGGAAATCCCGATTCGATATATGAGGGAGGAGCTTTCAGTGGGAGTGGTTATGTGTGAGGTGACCCTGTTATCAGCTTGGAGCGTTGGGTTGGACAAGCTGAGCTCCAGAGCCACCAGCCAAGAGAGGCTGTTGCATGGGTCTGAGCCTATGAAACCTATGTGCAGACCTGCACCCAGTCGTAGAGGTGGCTGCGGGAGGAGCCCTTCTGGGGTCACATTTTCTCTCTTACGGTCAGGAATATCTTGCTCTAGCAGAAAGTAAAGCAATAAGGTGGAGCTATCAGATGGGATGAGTCAGACAGCTTCCAGCAAGAAGGTACTCAGCTTTCACCTCTGTGTGGCAATAGCCATTCTTCAAGAGGAAGAACTCTGTTTACCCAGTATTTGGACAGGTTTTTATTCCAAGAATGGAAAAAATTCTGGTGCCCTCAGTTCTGTCTGTTCACAAAACCACAGAACTGCTGTGTCACAAAGGTCTGGGTCAAAGCAAATTCTGCAATGTAAGTAAGCACTAATGTAGATGCTGCTGGGGAAAGGAATGTTTTCATTTTCATTTCATTGTAAGTACCATTCAAAGTATTCTTAAGCAGCACTGTTTCTTATATGTTCTTATTTATTTAAATGTGCTATAGATGTGTTGCACTCAAGATGAGTATGTCTATATGGGTGTGTGCAGCTGCCACTCACTAAAATGTAATTGTCTTTATCGCAAAGAGCACTGGGGAGACATGACTGAAGTTCATGAGAAGGAAAATGTTACAGATAAAACATGGGGATTATCAGTGGGTGTTTCAATAATGGTGAAATTATGTGAAGAGATTGCATTACATTGCCAGGCCCAATTACAGAACAAGCACTATTGATGCTGTGTGGGAAGCCCTGACCTTTTCCATGACCCAGGTGTTTAGCCATAGCAAGAAGCAGTCTTTCTGTATTTGGAAGGGAGAACCAAAGGGGCATCCAGCCTGGTCCCAGTCATGCAGCCACCCAATCCCAGCTCTGGGAGGTCTTGCCGTCATGGGAGGTGCTGCCACCAGCAGTGATTCTGGCAGAGCTCCAATCTTGGGTCCTGGTAAGGTGTGTTGGTACAATTCAAGTAAGTAAATACACAATCTGTGACAGGTGTGACTAAAATCTGATGGCATTTCAGCCTGCTGATCAGTTCATAAAGTTCCCTATTCCCACACTTGAGCTCATATAACATGATGAAATACTCATTGTGTGTGTTGTGGGGAATTTCTTAAAAGTCACTGAATTTCGAAAATGTGTTTGGTAAATGGATAGATACAAAATTCCCAGAAAGCAATGCCAAGACTTCCTCCCCACCTTCTACCTTGATTTTCTTTTCTTTCTTTGTTTTTTTTTTTTTCCTTTTCTGCATTCCTTCTCAGCTAACACCACATTCTGGTAACTAGCTATTCAGAGTTACACATCTACAGTTTTAATGTGCTTGCTGCAAATTCAGTGTGCGCATGATGTGCATGTGCTCAGCTGAAGTCACCGAGACCAGATTCTTGATTAGGTTGTGTTTAGTTTGCCTACTGCAATCAAATGCCTTTTGATCAAAAAAAACACCTTAATTTGCACAATAACTTATACTTTTTTTCGTCCCGGCAGCGTTTTCTTCTGTCTTTCTTTTTCCCAAAGCCAAGGTGAGGAGTTAGGCAAGTTTCTGCAGAGATGACTTGTTCCTGCAACCAGGTGGTTTCTACCTTGGTTATTCATTGGTGGGCATTACTACTGTGTGCTGCTCTACACTGTGCATGTTTGGGTTGTCTCTTCTTGCCCACTGATGTGTGCAGGAGGTGAGGGCACCTGGCTCATGCTGGGATACCCAGTGTGCCAGCATTCGGCATGACCGCATTGTCCATACCACCCATCAGGCAACAACTGGCCCCCTGCAGGCTGGCACACACAGCAATAAAGGACCTACCAGCACAGAGTGAGGTCACTTTATCACAAGCCCAGCATCCCATTCTGGGGCTGTGGGATATGCATACCAGTGGTACAGCATTCAGAGTTGCCGTGGTGCACACAGTGTGGCAGTACGCCCAACGTGTGTCCAATACACAGTGGCACTTTGACCAGTGGGCTGGGCTCAGCCAGCCCCAGCCTCCAACCATCTCTCCACAGCAAAAACTGCAGCAGTTTCATGTCCCCGTGTCCCTCTGATGACATGATCCTAAATGGCATCCTGCACTGAATGTTCCGACAGCCTTCACTCTTGTGTTCGACCCCAAGACAGGCCACCAAGATGACATCTCATTGCTGTTTTATGTTATTCCAGCAAGATTTTGTGTTCTGCAGCACTGAGTGACTGGCAAGCTGAAAAACAATATCCTAACAGAGCGAAGACGCAAGCTTGTGTGACATATTTTTGGGATAAAGCAATATTGCCAGACATTTGGGAATTAGTCCCTGAAAAAAAAGGACATTTTTCTCATTGGTTTGCTTCATAATTAGTTCCAAACTTCAGAGTGAGTGCAGTTTCCAAGTAGGAACAATTGCTTGTGTTTAATTTAGAACAATTCATATGTTTCTCAACTAAATTAAATCAAAGCCACAGCAGGGACTTTATAAATGGAGAAGTCATTTTAATAATTACTTCCTCATAAGACATGCCCAAGAGGAAAAGAGATGCTCTCAGTCATGGAGCTGCTCTCCTAAGCATGAGGGGGATCAGGCTTTCCTCCCTCTGCTTTCTGATGCACCTGCTGCAGGACAAGATAAGCAGTAAGTAAAGGCTTTCAATTTTCTTCCTACCTGGGGAGGAGGGCTGGGTCTGTTCACAAAGCTGGGCAAGTCAGGAAATCTCTGGATTCAGAGGCTGGTTTCAGAAGTCCTGTCATTTCCAAATTAGTCTCATTTTGCCTTTCAAAATGCAGCTGAAATGAGTGTGATGTTTATCACATTTACTTACAGTTCTGTTACCAGTTTCAGTTCAATTCTGTGTGTCTGAGTCTCTGGTTCTGAGATATACTGCAGATAAAACTGTGGGCACATGAAGTCAGGTGGGTCATGAAATCCAGAAACCTGTTAGGATTTGGATGCTTCAGGAGTGTTAACTGATTTTGTCACCTGTATCTGTTTCACTTTGGAAACAGCTTATCTTGAAAGCTGTCAGACAGCTTTTTCCATCAGTTCAGATGAGAAAAACAGTGAATGTGATACTATTTTATTAGGCAAGAACAAACAAACACAGCCGTGGTAACTATTAAAACATAAATACCGTATACTATACACCATTGTTAAAATATAGTTCCTGCAGGCTAAATTTGAGATAGGAAGGACAGAGCACCTACCTTTAACTACTGGTGCAGCTGTGTACTGCATGCTTTAGGAGCCGATCGGAAGGGTTTGTCTGCTGGGGTGTCCACTGGGCATCTTTAATGGCAGTAAATTCAATTATGAAAGAAAAAAAAAAAAAAAAAACAAACAACAAACAAACAAACAAACAAAAAAACACCATGATTTGTTCCTTTCACAATCCTGGCTGTGGTCTGTAATTTCTACATCTGCTCACTGCAACGTGGAAAGTTTGGAACATGAGACCCAGATTGAACTTCCCTACCAGCTGCTAGCCTAGAACCACCTGAGCAGCGTGTGCCTGGATGCAGAGGTGCCTGCCTGAGAGAAATGTGTGCTGTCACTGTTTCTTACTATTTGCAGCCATTCCAGTCCTGGAAAATCGAGACCTGCAAGATGCAATCAAGCCACGGGGGGTACGGTTTTACTCACTGAATTTCAACAATACCCTGCGCTGGCTGCCTGGAAGGGCTGGAGAGGGAGAAACCACGCTCTACTTTGTGCAGTATAAAGTGTAAGTGCCGGGGGAACTCCAGCATGCCTCATCCAGCAGCAGCCCATCCCTGCTTGGCAAGCCAAAGGGATCTCTCAGGTGCCAAAGGATACCTGGGGCACAGCCATGTCCTTCACCGCTGCCAGCTCCCTGCACTTATCACAAGCCCGTAAAGTGCAGCTGAGCAGCCTGAAGGACATGGAGGTCAAGCACGTCTAGCAACGTGACGCACACCCTCATGGCACCTCAGCAT
The DNA here is from genome assembly GCF_019238085.1 of Lagopus leucura. NCBI lineage: Eukaryota > Metazoa > Chordata > Aves > Galliformes > Phasianidae > Lagopus > Lagopus leucura. Next base: position 49,140,387 of record NW_024962252.1, on the reverse strand, counting down.
GGCACATACATGCAGTTTGTGTGGGGGGCCTCTGAGACCATCAGCCTGCCCCAGGCAGGTCTGGCAGGCCAGGCATCTTGCAGGAGCACAATCAGGGGTTCGGTGGCCACTGTGCCACAGGGTGCAGTGCTGTTACCTGTTCCTCAGAGGGAGCCTGCTCCACAAGGGAGGCCTGGTCCAGTCCAGCACCTCACAGCATGAAAGCCTTTGGTTCCTTTGGGGAATAGACTGTTACAAGTCTGCACAAATCTGTTTGATGATAGCTAGGGCTCGCATTGCTCCTCCTTTTCCCAAAGGTATGGGCAGAGCAAGTGGCAAAACAAAGAAGAGTGCTGGGGGATTCAGAGCCATTTCTGCGACCTGACAGAGGAGACTTCTGACGCCTATGAGGCTTACTACAGCAGGGTGCAAGCCGCTTCCACTGATGTCCGCTCCGACTGGAGCCTCAGCTGCAGGTTCACTCCCTGGAGAGAAAGTAAGTGCAAACACACGGGCTCTCTGAGCATGGGGCTGGGTTTTCTGCAGCATGGAGCACAGCATTTTTGCTCCCAGTCTGCTGTCAAAAGTGATCCCCTTCTAGCTAGAAGACTGTACCAAAAGAAGTTGTGTGTCCACAGCTCTCAGGTGAAGTGTTTGCGACATAATAACTTTCCCCACACTTGAACCAATTTCAGATGAGCAACATCTTAGCTACAATTCGGGGATCAGAAATCCTTGGCTCCCTTCCACTCAACCTCTTCCTCAACGCATGGAACTCCACAAAATACTTGCAGCAGTTTTGGGGGCTGCTGGAAGGATTGAGCACAGTGTGAAGAAGGAAATGTTCTCTGCTGGAGGGAAAGGGGAGAAGAGAGAAGGCAGCTGCATAGCCAACAGCCTTCTCACATGCATGCGTTTTTCCCACATGTATTCTCTTGGCAGTGGTGTATTTAGAAAGGGCACACACAGAGCTTTTAGTTAGTACAGCCATTGTAATTCCATAGTGCACAATGAAACTGCAGGACTGTTAGCACACTAAGCAGTGTCAGTGTACCTACCAGTAAGCTCCCATAAATTATCAATTTTTTCCCTCTCTGGTCAATGTAAAACTGAAGTGTAGTCACCAACACAAGTCACTCCACAGCCCTGAAGCACAAACTAACTTGTCCTGTGTAGGCAAGACCGCATGCTTTGAGCTAGAGCTGCATCTTGCAGCAGCAGCAGCTCACCTTGCCCTGCACCACATCCTCCTGAGAAAATGTGGGGCAGCCACTGCCTTCAGGGGTACACAGGCACGATGTGAAACCTCAGCTGTCTTTAACCAAGCAGGCTCCATGAGTTCGGAGAAGAATGACTGAAGCTGTCCTTGACCTGAAATGGTTCAAACATTTCTGCAGCTCAAGATAGCAGAAAAACATGAAGAAAAAGAATCAGGGCAAAGAATCCAAAGCATTCTGTTCTGTGGATCATTATTAATAAACATGCTACAATCATACTCACAGCTTTGTTTATACCCTTAGCTATGATAGGACCTCCAACAATAAAGGTGGTTCACAGCAACAAATTTGTAATACTAAAGCTCCAGGCTCCACGTTCGGCTTATAAAAGGAAGAGAGGCAGCATGATACCAATGACAAATTATTATGATCTTCTGTACCAAGTCTTCATAATTAACAACTTGCTAGATGAGGTAAGTACATATTCAGATATAAACTCTTTACCATTGAAAAGCCAAGAGAATATAGGCATACTCTTCCCTTTTACAGCCCTCTGGGATTGGAAGAGTGTAAATGGGTGTGTAAGTATCTAAACACGAAGTAAGCTTATTTTTCAGGAATTGAATTTGGTCGAACTGGGTTGTAATTCATCCCCACTTTCTTCATTCCCATTGGTGTAGTATTTCAGAATCTAAAGCCTAGTTGAAACAGTTGGGAAATGAGGGCAATTTGGGGTGTTTTGTTTTTTTTTTTTTTAAGAAAGAAAAGAAAACAACACCAAAACTAACACATAAATAACTAATGCTAGTTAATGTTGTTGACTTAATGCCAACCCATGTGTTGCTCTGAACTTTTCATCCTTCCCAGCTTAGTCATAGACACACATGCATGACCAGCTGTTTCTCCTCCCTCTGTCTGAAGCAACACAGAGTGCTGGTGTACGAAGGAAAAGACAAAGTGATCAAAATAGAAGACCTGAGGCCGGGAATCAGCTACTGCATCGTGGCTAGAACATCAGTGCTGGTGCTGGGCCGCAGCAGTGCCTACAGCAACAGACAGTGCACTGTGCTGCTGTGACCAGGTGGCCGCTGCCGCAGGCCAGAGCCAGAGAAGATGCAGCAAGCTGACACCCACCCGCTCCCCAAAAGGAGAAGGTGGCACATGGCAGGAACGCTGCTGTCTCAGAGGGCATCGTTTGCCAGAGTTCTTGCATCTTCTTGGCTCGTTTCACTCCAGACGAGAATGATAAGCCCAAAAAGGCTAGAAGAACGGTGTGGATAATTATTTGCATGCTGTCAGAGTGCTCAGAAATGCCTCTTTCTTCCCTTTCTTTAACCAGTTATGCATAATATTGTTTCCTCAGTTTTTATTGCCATCATGCAATTATTAACCAGGAAAATGAGTGGTCTCCAGCTTTGTTAACAGGCAATTCTGCTGCAACATCTCTAGGGATTTACCCAGTGTGTTTAGTCTAGATGTACCCATCCTCACTTAATGGCCATTATTTAGGTGTTACGTGTTTAAAAATGAGTCGTTTATGAAATTTCATGAGTTTCTATGAGCCAGAATGCAAGAGTTATTTCAACTAGCTGGTCTGAATAGTCTATTTTCTCACCTCAATCACTGTATTATATTAATGTATCACTTGCTCAGTAGAGAGATTTACTATTCATCCTGCCTTGCAGGTGCCAAGGTGCAAAGCACATTAGGACATCTGTGACACTGGCCACAGCAAGCTTAAGTTTAGGTCCTTTCTAAGAGAGAAAACCAGGAAATCTTCAGACTTTGAGCCTGGGTGCCTCCTGGCTATAGCATAACTGTAACAGATTTTCCTTCTTCTACTTCATCAAGTGATGCATAACATTAGTCTTTCTTGAGATACAGTCAATAGTTCAGGCTAAGGAGCTTGTTTCTAGGTGATTTCCCTACACTGATGAAGAGCTTTCCCTGTACTGTACAAAGCAGAACAGCTTACAGAGGTACAAGAGGGGTGCAGGCAGAAGGCATCTTCAGTTGAACTCCATAGCATACTGCTTAAACATGCACTGCAGCAGCAGTTCTTTCTCTTCCCAGTTACTGCAGTAACGGTGGAGGCTGCCTCCTGTTACAGGCCCAGCTGTAAACTGACATCTGGGGTCTAGAATATGGCTGGACTACACATGTGGATGCTTTTTAAATTAAAATTTGCTGCATTAAATAATTAATTTTATTAATCATTTAATGTTACACAAATCCCAAGGATTCTTTGTATTCCCTATAGCACAACTTAAGACAATATGTATCTGCATTTATATTGTAATAAAAAAAATGTGAAAACCACTTGTGAAAATATCTTTAAGATTGTTTCTACGGTTTTCTATTTTAAAACTTGGAGTTAAATTATGATTTATGAATTAGAAGTTTCAAACACTTTGTTTCTTCTATAGCAAAGGTTGTAGAAGAAAGTGAAATAGAAGTCCTTTAAAATGTGTGCCCAGTGCTATGCCTTCATAGTGTCCTCAGTGTAACATTTCTGGTAGTGAAACCATTGTACAATTAGACAGGAAATCATGTACACTGAAACGGAAAAGATCCTTGCTTTCAGTTAATGACAGACATTTAGGGGGAAGAGAACTCTGTTATAAACCAATAATGATGAACAAACTCTATCCATCACCTGTGATTTCCAACGATTCAACTCTTCCTTGTCTTTGTCTCACAAGAGAAAAGTTTTCCTGGGCAAGGACTGAGTAGATACACACCAAGCCACCAATGGAGAAGGGAAGTGGCTTTTGTCAGTTCTACTAGGTCTGTAACTAATAATAATCTTTGCACTTAACATCATTCTACTATTGGGAATTATATGAGGCAGTGAGAGAGGGCCAGGCATAAGAAAGCAAAGTTTTACCCTTGGGTAAATGGAGTTCCCTGCTACATAGTTGCTCTCCACTTTTCCCATAATTTACAGATACTGGGGTGAATTTTTTTGTCATCAGCACCTCATCTACAAGCAGCACTGCTGAAAGCAGCAGCAGGATGCCAGCAGCAGGAATTGGGGAAGAGGCCATGCTTATGTAAGTGAATGCTGGTCACTTGTGCCCTTACCAAAACAAAAAAAGACATCACATACTAAATATTTCTGCCATCTGATTCTAACACGATGTATTTGAATGACTTCTCTTGCAAGAATCTAATCATGTCCACACACTTAGTCCATAAAATCAGGTTTCCTGCTCAGTGCTTCCCTATTTACTCCTCTCCCTCTTCTTCCAGTGGTTTTACTGTGTCCCTATTGCACAGTTTCTTAATTCAGTTACATTTATTTGGAAAATGAGACTACTTAAACCTCGAAACAATACCGAGCCCCATGACAAATTCCAGATCTCAGCAACTGCTGATAAGTTGCAAGAACTGCATGCAACCTGCACGATGCTGCCCTGCTCTACCCCTTGCACTGGGCAGAACCTCCATAAAACTGCTCAGGCAAAGTGTTAGGAAACAGCACGTTGTGTATTGCAGCACTGATGATTTCATCCACTTGTGACTTATCACAACCTGAAGATATTTGCAGTAATTCAAGTTCTTTCTCAAATTCACTTCTTGCCTTAGTGCAGCTCATTTTACACTTGTTAAACTAAGATGAACTTTTATTATGGTCACAGCTACTAATCCTGGTCAGGGAACAGTCTCTAGATACAGTACCCATGTCAGATTTAGAGCATAAAAATGTTTAGGATTCTAAATCTTCAACAGAATTTATAAAGAAGAAGATGCCTGAAGAGTTTGGACCTGGCTAGAAATGTAGTAGGTGCCATGCTATAGAATCATAGAATCCTCAGAGTTGGAAAGAACCTTTAAAAGTCATCTAGTCCAACTCCCAACTCCTATGGACTCACAGAAGTTGGAAACCAAATTATTTTTCTTTTTTAACTTGATAAAATTATACAGAATTGTACAGAGGGAAAAAGAATTAGAAATCTGAAGAAGTCTTGTGCTGTCATATTTGCTAACAACATTTCACTTCCTTAGCAACAACACAGCCTTACAGAAAGTGGTGCAAGAGTTGCAGGAATTGCTTCCATTCTGAAAGCAACTTTATTTATTATTAACAACCGCATGATTTTCTGCAAAAGTCAATTTTCTCTTTCTGTTTGGAATTTGAATTTATTTTTGGCATGGCTTTGCAATGTAATTTTACTAGGGAAGGTTCTGGTAAAATGGTTAGTGCCATATTTTTTCTCCACAGGCAGCAATAGTGCCCTTTTCTCACAACAAGCTCCATTGGGTTTGCAGAACAGAGGGTTCATGCAGGTACCAGCTGCATGATCTACACCCACAGCACCTAGACAGTGCTGGTAATGCTGTTGCTTTTAAAAACAAAATTTTGGATGCCTTACCCCATATGCTGCACTGCTGTTAATATCTCTGTGAAGGCAAAAAGGAGGAATAACTTTCTCCTAGGCTCTGAACTACAGCGGGGCTTTCCTGAAGGCAAGACAGTTTGGAAATAATTGGAAAAGTGAATTCTGGCCTTCTCCCCCCTTCCTTCTCATGGGTACAAGGTTGTCTCTGGTGTGGGTCCACCTCTCAGAGCTGACATGTGGGGTGTTCAGCACATGTGCACACAAGGCAGGATGCCTTCAAGTTGTTGGCTTGATCCCCAGAATGGGGCTGTCCATGTAGAGCACATGCTGGAACTCTCCTGGCCTCTTCTCTGCTGCGAACCATGGAGGGCCTTCTGCAATGAAGCCTGAATAGGGTGGAGGAGAGTAGTGTCCATGCAATTCCCCTACAAGCCATTGCCTCAAGCACCTTTTTAGCATTTGGAGAGAGCTAGGCTCACAAGCCAGCCTTTCAGAGCCTCTGATTGCAGAGGGTGCCTGGCAGGATCCATCTTCTAATGTAGGCCATGGCTAAGGCTCATGAGATTACAGTTGCTGACATTTCCAGCTAGCCTGTACTTCTGGCAAGCAGTTTGCAGGGTCCAGCTGAAAACACCCTCCCCCCAGATTTTTTCCCACTTGCAGAGCAGACACTTCCAAGCAAAGAGCTAAAGCCTGGGTTGAAACTAGATGATCATCACGGCCCTCTTTAACCCAAGTCATTCTATGATACTACAATTCTATAAAATACTGGTTACTAGAGCCACAGCATTTCCATAAAGTGGAAAGATGAAGCAGAAGAACAAAATCAGGACTTGCACAATTTGTTCTCTAAGATCTCGCCTGCTGCATCACTGGGGATGTCCACAGTCACACACACAGCCTGTTGCAGTGGCCTCATGTGACCACATCCTCCTGTCACAGCTGGGGATCCTGCCAACAAAGAAATAAACAAGAAATATAATAATAAATATTATTATAAATTATTTATTTATAAAAAAATATTACATCTTTTAGAGTACGCCATTATTGATCTTTCTGTGAAGTGGAGCCCATCCCACAAGGCCAACCCTTTCTACCTCACCATGCTGAACATTACCTTATCTGTGGAATAGAGTAGCACCTAATCTCCCACTGTAAATGATATCAACTTCCTGTTCCACTGGCACACACAACTGCAATATTTGACTACTAGGCATTCAATAGCAGACTTCTGGAAAAGCTGATGGAGCAACAGCAGTAGAAGCAGCTGCTTCAGCCTTATAAATTAGGAGAATATTATGCATAGCCAGCTGTACCATATAGATGCCCAGTTTTATACGATGCCATGATCCTTGGTGTTCATCATATGGTCTAGCACTGGGCCAACCCTGTTCACATCTCCCATATATTTGCTATAATCAGATGTAAACTTGGGGGTTATTTGCTTGCATGACTTGATCTCATGTAAGAACCTTCCTCATGGCCCAAGGGTGGGGTGTGATTGTGAAATTATGTTGGTTTTTGTATCAGATCTATCAGGTGTTATCAAGTATTCCACTCGCAGTGGATTTCTCCTAAATAGATTATTTTCTGTGTATTTCCTATGGATTTTGATGTTTGCTTCAATGATTGAAGGTATTAATCTGCAGTAAGAAAAGAAGCAAGAAGAAAGCAACTCCTGAGAGTTAGTTTGCCACAAAGGACATAAGACATATAGTAAGAGTACATGTGCAGATAAACAGGGAAAGAAATGGCACTGGTGTTCATCACCGTAAAAACGTACAATCTCCTTAGCTGCTTGTTTTCAGGTTCTTTCATAAAATGTTTTCAAGAAGAAAAAAGCTTGACAATTGAATTTCCCAAATGATGAAATAGCTTGCTGTTGCATTTCAGGTCTTACGAGGCTAATATTCTCTAAGAAGAGACTGTGCACAGAAAGTGACTGGGGATAAAATGCTTGCAGCATTAGAGGAGAAATGCTATTTGAACCAGCCTACAAAACACAAGCAAAGTGAGTTGGATGGCTACATGTCTAACTGCTGGCACAGACACTGAGCAATTTGTGCCTTTGAAAAGGACTGTTACATTAGCATAGAGAAAGACTATTTTTACGAGCGTCCACAGCCAAAGAGAAACCTTACACCTACAGGGGCATGATGTTCATGCATTCTGCTCAGAGAGATATTTCAACAGCAGTCTTTAAGCCCAAAGGGCGATTATCAAGAAAATGTTAAAAGAGAAATTCATCCATGGTAGCGGGAGCTGCAATTACTGGAAAGGCTTATTCATTGTAGCTGTTCAAGAGATAAATCCAGACACACACTGGGGCTGATTCACCTCGGCATAGATACCATTAAAGACATGTATATGTATATGATTTTGTAGTCATTTCACACCAATGAGCAGCTAGGTCCCTCCACACCACTCTTTCACTCTCCATCCTCAACAGACAATAATGATGAAAAAGGGTTAGTGGGCTGAGATAAGGACAGAGAGATCCTTCACCAATTACCATCACCAGACTCAACATAAGAGAGACTGGTGTAGTTTATTGGCTGCTAATAGCAGACTAGAGCAGCGAGAACCAAAAGCAAACTAAAACCACTTCTCTCCAACTACTCCTCTTTCTTCTCCCAAGTGGTGAAGGAGAACAGAGAATGGGGGCTGCAGTCAGTCTGTAACACTTTGTCTTTGCTGCAATCCATGGTTACTCTCCAACCCTGCTCCAACATGGGGTCTCTCCCACAACTTTAGTTTGAGCAAATACAGTGCTTGGGATGCACTGGCATATAGCTGGCAAAAATAGCTTATGGAAAGATTTTTTCCCCCTTTTAAATAATAGAACCATATGAAAAGCAACTGCAAGCACCAAGTTATATTACCAACAGTCATCAAAAGGAACATTATATTGTTAATCTTGCCATGATTGACCATTGTCACAAAAACTATCCAGCTACTCCCAGACAAAGTAGGAAATGCAATAGTTCAAAACTAAGCAGTCACCATGATCCAAGGAAAGAGCTGTACATCCAAGAACCTGAGCCCTGTAGCCAGAAGCATGACATCTCAAGGTCCAGTGACAGCCAGTCATGGTAAGGAATGAAGTGTGCAAATGATCTGAACTGGGGAGGGCAAACTGAACAGCAGAGAAGCATCAGTCGATTTTCCACAAACCCCAGCACTGCATGGAAGTAGGATCAATGAAAACACTTCCAGAGAAATATATCTAATGAAAACATGGCATTTTACTGAAATGAAAACATTTATTAAAATATGTTTCAAAACATTATGTTTTTCAAGTGAAAAGCCAAAGCAAGTTTCTATTCTTTGTGGCCAAAATATTTCCTTTGTTTTCTAGACTGAGTTATCCAATGTGAAGTTGGTGCTTCCCAAACAGTCACCTCTGATCAGTCTTTAAAACATTTAGTCATAGCTCTTACTGAAAACAGAGGTAACCTTTAGGAATGCTTCCGGTCAGATACCATTTCTTTGAAAAGAAAAAAGTTCAATAGCATTTTCTGGAGTGCAGAATACAATTACGAATGCAGGAAGAAAAAAAGAGGACACTGAACTGCACTGACTACTGTCCCAAGAGGGACACTCACATTGGAAGCTGAGATTGTTCTGATCATCCTCTGCTTTTTATTAGTGACATTCCTGTGATTTCAGTGACACAGACTGACATGTCACCTCAAGTCATGGCTCCTCTCTGTTGCAGGAATTCCATTCCTTTCTTGCAAGTTCCACAAATACACCCTGAAATACCCCATTTCCCAAATTCCTGCTACACTGTCTAGAAAAGAATCACAGAATCACAGAATCATAGAATCACAGAATTGTAGGGGTTGGAAGGAACCTCCAGAGATCATCGAGTCCAACCCCCCTGCCAAAGCAGGTTCCCTACACCAGGTCACACAGGTAGGCATCCAGGCAGGTCTTGAACATCTCCAGAGAAGGAGACTCCACCACCTCCCTGGGCAGCCTGTTCCAGTGCTCCGTCACCTCACTGTAAAGAAGTTCTTGCGCACATTTGTGTGGAACTTCCTATGCTGCAGTTTCTGTCCATTTCCCCTTGTCCTGTCTCCACACACTGCTGAAAACAGTCTGGCCTCAGCACTCTGCCCCCAACACCTTAGATATTTATAAACCTGGATCAGGTCCCCTCTCAGTCTTCTTTTCTCAAGGCTGAACAGACCCAGTTCACTCAGCCTTTCCTCATAGGAGAGATGCTCCAGGTCCTTCACCATCTTTGTGGTCCTCCGTTGGACTCTTTCCAAGAGATCCTTGTTTTTTTGTACTGGGGAGCCCAGAACTGGACGCAGTACTCCAGATGAGGCCTTACCAGGGCAGAGTAGAGGGGGAGGATCACCTCCTTTGACCTGCTGGCCATGCTCTTTTTAATGCACCCCAGGATGCCATTGGCCCTCTTGGCCACAAGGGCACACTGATGGCTCATGGCCAACCTGTCGTCCACCCAGGTCCCTGCAGAGCTCCTCTCCAGCAGGTCATCCCCCAACCTGTACTGGTGCATGCAATTATTCCTCCCCAGATGCAAGACTCTACACTTGCTTTTGTTAAACCTCATCCTGTTTCTTACTGCCCAGCTCTCCAGCCTATCCAGGTCTTGCTGAATGGCAGCACAGCCTTCAGGCGTGTCAGCCAATCCTCCCAACTTCGTATCATCAGCAAACTTGCTGAGGGTGGCCACTATACCCTCATCAAGGTCACTGATGAAGATGTTGAACAAGACCAGATCCAGCACCGACCCCTGAGGAACACCGCTAGTTACAGGCCTCCAACTGGACTCTGCACCACCGACGACGCTCTGCGCTCTGCCAGTCAGCCAGTTCTCAACCCACCTCACTGTCCACTCATCTATCCCACACTTCCTCAGCTTTGTTATAAGGATGCTGTGGGAGACAGTATCAAATGCCTTGCTGAAATCAAGGTAGACTACATCCACTGCTCTCCCCCCCATCCACCCAGCCAGAGACAACATCATAGAAGGCTACCAGGTTGATCAAGCATGACCTCCCCCTGGTGAACCCATGATGACTACTCCTGATAACCTCCTTCTCTGCCAGCTGTCTGGAGATGGCATCCAGCACAAGCTGCTGCATCACCTTTCCAGGGACAGAGGTGAGGCTGACTGGCCTGTAATTACCTGGATCTTCTTTCTTGCCCTTTCTGAAGACCAGAGTGACATTGAAGAAAACAATCAAATCAAAGCCTAAAAATCTTCTGCTGTGTAATCACAGGTGTTTGGACAGCTTACTGAGGCTTATATGTGGGGAACTAAGGATTAACTCCCCTTTCCATATTTAATTTTAGCTGGTAAACAATGTAGAACATGATGTTCAGGTAAGGAGCTGGCTGGAGGGCCGGGCTCAGAGAGTGGTGGTGAATGGAGTTAAATCCAGCTGGCGACCGGTCGTGAGTGGTGTTCCCCAGGGGTCGGTGCTGGGGCCTGTCCTCTTCAATATCTTTATTGATGACCTGGATGAGGGCATCGAGTGCATCCTCAGTAAATTCGCAGATGACACCAAATTGGCTGGAAGTGTGGATCTGCCTGGGGGTAGCGAGGCCCTACAGAGGGATCTGGACAGGCTGGAGAGCTGGGCTGAAGCCAATGGGATGAGTTTCAACAAGGCCAAATGCCGGGTCCTGCACTTCGGCCACAACAACCCCAGGCGACGCTACAGGCTTGGGGCGGTGTGGCTGGAGGACTGCGTAGAGGAAATGGACCTGGGGGTATTGATTGATGCTCGGCTGAATATGAGCTGACAGTGTGCCCAGGTGGCCAAGAAGGACAATGGCATCCTGGCTTGCATCAGAAACAGTGCTGCCAGCAGAAGCAGAGAGGTGATTGTTCCCCTGTATTCAGCTCTGGTGAGGCCGCACCTCGAGTACTGTGTCCAGTTTTGGGCCCCTCACTGCAAGAAAGATATTGAGGCCCTGGAGTGGGTTCAAAGGAGGGCAACAAAGCTGGTGAAGGGTCTGGAACACAGGCCATATGAGGAGAGGCTGAAGGAGCTGGGAATGTTCAGCCTGGAGAAGAGGAGGCTCAGGGGAGACCTCATTGCTCTCTATAACTTCCTGAAGGGAGGTTGTAGTGAGCTGGGGGTCGGCCTCTTCTCTCGTGTCATTAGTGATAGGACCAGGGGGAATGGCTTCAAGCTACTGCAGGGGAGATTCAGGCTGGACATCAGGAAGTATTACTTTTCAGAAAGGGTGGCCAGGCACTGGAATGGACTGCCCAGGGAGGTGGTGGAGTCACCGACCCTGGGGGTGTTCAAGGAAAGGCTGGATGTTGTGTTGAGGGACATGGTTTAGTGGGAGCTACTGGAAATAGGTGAACGGTTAGACTGGGTGATCTTTTAGGTCTTTTCCAACTTTGGTGATTCTACGATTCTATGATGCATTTCTACAATCACAATTAAAACCGTATGTTTAATGTTTACAATCCAAGTGCCACTGATAGTATTTTTAATGAATTTCATGACTCTAGTAAGCTGAAGGTTGATCAGACAGTGGGACAAAATATATACACGTTTATATATCAGTATAAGAAAGGGAGAAAGCAATCAGTGCTAAAAATGAGGTAGAAAAAATGTAGAATTTCCTTGTAATGTGGAAAACAGAATTTCCCAGAGCTATTTGCACTTTCTTAGGGACCAAGGTAAACAAAAGAGTAAGAGATTCACTTTTTCCTTTTCTCAGTCTTGTGTTGACTATCATTTCTCAGGGGCTGTTAACTTAAACCCATGAGGTATTTACCCATGTAGTAAATAGAGCTTCCAGGTAAGGCCTGAGCAGGCACCAGCCAGTGTTACTGCATGTAATGAAGAAGACCATAGAAGACCATAAGTTTGGGCTGGTGTCACAGCTACGGCAGTGCCTGCAGAGTACAAGTAGAGCATTCTTCCTTTGCTTTAGGCTGTACCAAAGCCTGACTGGGTTTTCACAGTGTGATGGCCAGCTTCATGCCATGAAGCACACCATCTGCATTCAGTTACTTAGAGAAGCATCTTAGCCATGATCTATATAAAAATCACAGAATCACAGAATTGTAGGGGTTGGAAGGAACCTCCAGAGATCATCGAGTCCAACCCCCCTGCCAAAGCAGGTTCCCTACAGCAGGTCGCACAGGTAGGCATCCAGGCAGGTCTTGAACATCTCCAGAGAAGGAGACTCCACCACCTCCCTGGGCAGCCTGTTCCAGTGCTCCGTCACCTCACTGTAAAGAAGTTCTTGCGCACATTTGTGCAGAACTTCCTATGCTGCAGTTTCCAGCCGTTTCCCCTTGTCCTGTCTCCACTCACCACTGAAAAGAGTCCGGCCTCGCCATTCTGCCCCCCACACCTTAGATATTTATAGACCTGGATCAGGTCCCCTCTCAGTCTTCTTTTCTCAAGGCTGAACAGACCCAGTTCACTCAGCCTTTCTTCATAGGAGAGATGCTCCAGGCCCTCCACCATCTTCGTGGCCCTGATATATAAATACCAGATGCAAATGTTTCATTGCCATAGAGAAATCCAAACTGCTTGGAAAAGAGAATTTCTGTTTCTAAAACACAAGGAAAAAAAAAAAAAACACAAAAAAAAACAAAGCAAAAACAAACCTTAAATCACAGACATGTATAGTTTCTTTGTACTCTATGAGCTTGCATAGCTTGACATGAACTGTGCATGGAAAGGCACATTTCAGAACTCGGGCTTTAATAAATGTTTACACTTCTTCTTTTATTTGTTTAAAGGAAAACATAAAAAGAGAATAAATCAAATTCATGTAGGTTTTGTGGCTGTTCTTGAAACAAGTCTGTTCTTATATTCTTGGGAGAAGAACACAGCTACTCCTCCATAGACAGACAAACAAAGCTGAAAAGAACAGTGCAATCCTAAATTCTAAGGGAACATTTTCCAAGTAAACCAGGGTACTATAAAGAGGACAGTCTGTATGAACCATACATGGGATTATACTGACATGCTGTGGCAAGACAGTAGCAATACAGTGCCTGAGTTAATTCCATAACCACAAGCTGCTCTGCTACTTTGATTACAGCTACTGTTCATGCTTCCAACCAAAATAAAAACAGTGGTGAAATGTCAGATTTAGAAACTACATCAGCTAAGCAAATTTTGTACACCGTCCAGGTGTGATTTCTTTTTGGTCTTGAGCATTGCTGTAAGGCTTCACTTTTGTTTTAGCCTCTCTGATTGAGAGACAGAGAAATCTGAGATCAGGAGCAGAAGAGAAGCCCAAGAAAATATACAAGCAAGAACGTGTGACTGGGTTCTTCCATGTTTCCAATGATGATACCTGAAACAACTGAGGTATTTCCACATGTTCAGCATAGTGGAAAATATCATCTAGCTCAAAGACAGAGCTGACTTTGAACCTTGACCTGAAAACCCAACACCTCATACAGCTGCAGCTGTGTTCGGAGGCCTCTAAATTGCCAACTTTTAGACAGCAAGAAACCTCTTTGTTTTCAGAAAAAATTTTCCCTGAATGACTCAATTGAATAATTCTTCCCATATCTCTGCTGTTTCAGGGGAAAATGGTTCAGGCACAAGTTCAGTGCCGTGAGATGAGGCATTTCCAGAGGACAAGCCAGCAGTGTTCCCAGAACAGGGCAATGACTAAGCTGTCTGAACTTTATGCCTCTCACTCACGGTGACAGACAGCACCACCACAGCCAGCAGGACTTCTAGTTTTAACTGTTTCAGCCTTTTCAAAGCAAAATAGTTAGAAAACACATTATAAATGTGAATATTGTGTGCTTCTCTTTCCCAGTGTAAACTGGTCATCAGGTCCAGCATGGACTTAATCTGTGGAATTCCAAGAAACAGACTTAGTGCCAGAGAGCTTCACTGTTTGTCCTAACCAGAGAGCAAGCAGCTGTGGTAGGGGAGTGAAGGATGATAGAAATAGTGTGTATGTAACACAGACAGCTCTACTGCACCACCAACCTCTAAACTGTCAACAGGAAAACCTCTGCAGAGTTATTTGCTGTTTGAAACCTTTCTGGGCAGTGAGAAACGTGTTAAACATGGAGCCTCTCTGTGTGACCACGAAGATCACATGTCATTCGAACATTATGTTAGCTAACAAGGGTCACATTTCCTAGGTACGAGAAAATGTGCTCCGTGAGGTACACAGTATTCAGAGACCATTTACTTCAATGGAAATTAGGTAGCTGAACAACATCCCTAAGCTTTAGAGTGCCTTAGCACCTTTAGTGTATTTATCTTTGTATTTATCTCCCTGTGAAACAAGGAAGGGCTCTAATTCTGTCTATAGAAATGTAAACATTTATGGAGAACTCCAAATACCTTTGAACAAAGTGATTTGCTATGATTGCACGACGAGATTTTGGAGCATAGGGCACTGAGCCTTTTTTTTCCTCTGGTCTGAGGACCTCAGATCCAAGATTGCTGTAACAGTGCTCATTGTTGTTACCTAAAAACACACAGTCTCCATTTAAATCCCCCTAAGTGTGACATGAAGGAGAAATCTGAATATATCTTCCTTTGAAATAAAGATAAATGACACTGTTTATATTACAGTCAATGGCCTCAGTGGTTAAAGGTAGCCCAAATCTTAAATGTCATTTTAAGGTAAAACATCCATTCTGGCCCTCTGGATCACAAAGGACACAGACCATTACAGAAGGGCTGACTCAGCAGCAGAAGCCACAGTCCCTTCTCTGAGTCTCCCCTGAACATTAAAAGCACATACTTTTCTGCTGCAAGAAAGAAAGCACTAAACAAGCAGCAAAGTGTTTTCACTGAGGAAAAAAAGTGTGTTCTCCACTTCAGCAGAAGTTGCCCTCCAATGTACTCCTCAGGCCAGTGAAAATACACATCCCCAATCTACAACTGGGGAATGTTTGAATGCTATTATGTACTGACATTTTAGCCTCTGCTGTAATTAAAACCAGATTCCTATCAATGGCACTGTTGTGTAGGAAGTGAGCTGCACGAAGCAGCAACAGATCTGTTCTCCCTACTGAGGAAAAGTTTTCCAGAAGTGACCACAAATACACACACTCTGCTGAAATGACATTTTTAAATTCTTCCTCCCTTCCTCTATAAAAAGCACGTCCAGACTAATGCACTTCTCTTTCTTTAAGCAGAAACACAATGTACTACATTACATGTTCCAGGGCTGCATATCTGAGCTCCTCCAGTCAATCATTTGCCTTCATAGGGCAGCAAGCTGATCTGCAAGTTTTGTCTGCAAAAAAAGTAACTAAAACTCTCATACCACAACATGATTCTTTTTCTATTCCATCCTGCAATTATTTTTAGTTAATATAGTTCAAGCACTAATATAAAAAGAATCAAGAAGTGTAACTTAATGCAAAAGAGCTTTTTCCAATAGATAAACAAATGTCACTGCAACATTTGTATCTACAGTGAAAGGAACAGTTCTTCAGTAGCTGACAGTCACTGCCTAGTGTATAATTCTTTCTGACCCGACATATCAGTCATTATAAGAAGTATGGATACAAATACCAATTGGCTTGAAGTTTACTCACAAGAAAACTAAAAAGCATTATCTGTAAAATAGTCAAAGAACAATTGAAATGGGAGGGTCAATACCTTTAGTACTTTAATATGATTAAAATTTCCTGCGCCAAAGAAAGGTTGAGAAACCAATTCTGCAGCCCAGTGCTTCCTTCTGGCACACCCCCAGAACTCTGCTCCCTGCACCGGTAATAATTTTGCAGAGACTGGAGAAAAGCACCCCACGCACTTACAGCTCTCTGGTTAGCACAGCCAACTTCCCCTCCTGTCACCTAAGAGCTAGCTGTTGCACTTGCTCCCAGAGCAGCACACACTGCAGCACCAGGAGCCCAATTTACGTGACACCTATCTTTACCTCCCAGTTTAATAAGAGAGGCAAAAATCCAGTGTGAGAGTATGGGAATGTGAAGGAGAAGGTAACAGCAGGGACAATCCTCCCCAGCAAGTTGGCTGCTTCTAAGACTGCACTGCACCAGACATGATGCCTAGAAATTAAATATTACACAGTCAAATGCTGCAACGCTGAATGTTGCAATGCACAGATCCCAGTTGTCATCCTATCACTCTGAGCCCTGGCAAAAATGCAAGAGATGAGTTTAGATAAAGTCTTGCAAAAGTCCTGTGCTCACCAGCAACCCTATGCAGGGAGTGGGCAAGAGGAGGCAATGTGCACCCAGTGGGGACAGCCCACACCTCCCTCCACCAGCACCCTGAGATTTGCAAAGGCCACAGCACGGGAGCATCTGGTGGTTTGCAAGAGGGATACAGCTAAGTATGAGCTTGAAAACACTTGTGTGTTTGAGAATGAAAACCCTATGAGCATTTCCAATCTGGCTGTTAGTTGCAGTATCAACTACAGGCTTGCAGCAGAGTGGCTGGAAAGATGCACAGAGAAAAAAGAATCTGGAGATGATAGTTTACAGCCGGCTGAATGTGAACTAGCAGCATGCCCAGATAGCCATGAAGGCCAACAGCATCCCAGCTTGTATCAGAAACAGGGCAGCCAGGAGGAACAGGGATTGTCCCCCTGTACTCAGCTCTGGTGATACCACACCTCAAGTGCTTATTCAGTTTTAGGCCCCTCGCTACAAGGACATCAAGGTCCAGGAGTATATCAAAAGAAGCCGTGAAGGGCCTGGAGCACAACCTTGTGGAAGGTGGCTGAGGGAACATGGATTGTACAGTCTGAAGGAGACTCAGAGGAGACCTGATCACTCTTCAATACCGCCCACATTGTAGCAAGCAACTTTGAACCTAATGGATGGCTATGGTTGTTTGTTTTTTTTTTCCTTTTTGTGAACACACAATCCTGGCTGCCAAATTGCTAAGACACTTGATCACCTCTGAAGTATGCAGTCTGAGCAGCCCAGTCAGTCTCCAGCTTTGGTCCCTCTGTAAATTTGCCTGATGACTTTCTGACTGGAGACAAGTTTATGCCTGTTCCTGGTTCCTTTAAACAGCCTGTCACTTCTCTCTGTTATGCTACTGCTGCTGTCAGAAATGCATGGTAAGAAAGGAAGAAGCAAACTCATCAAAACAATGAGATTTCTATTGTGAACATGAGACGGAAGTCAGCTCACATTTACACACTCACTAGCTTTACTGTTATTTGAAAAACCATTTCAGCATCAACCGAGCTAGAAACCGTCAGGTATTTTCTCATGTCTTAGAGTGATACAAGGACCCAACAGCATGATTCAATAGCACTGTAATTTATTTTGGTAGGCAGATGGCAAGAAAACATGCAAAGCATTCAAATAATCAGTGTGGGTGTTGCTAAGACATGAATTAAAGTTTACAGGCCATAAAATCTAGGATTTTATAGAGATGAACTGCATTATAGACACATGCTTTCGGTGTGGGCTCATCAAAGTTATGAAAACGAAGATCATGGGAAACTGATGGATGCTTCTGGGGTTGATCTAATTATGTGTCACCAATCCAGCTTTGCCTACGTCTAGCTGCTTCCTGCTGTGGGAAACCCTGTCAAGCTGAGCCCTCTGGAATGTTTTCAAGGACTGAAACCCATTCTGTAAGGTACATTAAAACCAAATGAAGTTGTGCCCTTGCACAGATTCTTTCAGATCAAACGTCACATAGGAGACTAGGAGTTTCATTTAGTTCAGACATTTTACTCCAATTTTACTAGAACTTCACTGAAAACATGTTTGGGGCAGGATGCAGTCACCTAAATCAGTGCTCTAAGTACATTCTAGGTGCTGAAGGATCCTGCCTGGATTCCAGCAGTAACTATAAAAGAGACTTTAGGCCTCCCTGTGAGATGTTGCATCTACCTGTTCTTGCAGATGCCTCGACACCAAAGGTCACATTTAGTACTTACAAATACCTGTACTTAGGCAACTACATCCTTCCTCAGCTGGCTAGTCAGCTGACTTGCTATTGAAGATGTGCGGGATACAACTTCCATTGGGCCATTAGCTTGCAATGATCTGTGAACATCCACTGCCTGTGGTGGCAGGTCAGACACCTGGTGCTTATGTGGACACTTGCTGTTGTCTCATACCAGTTCCTATAGAACAATAGGCAGCAGCAGCCAGCACTGGCAGCAAGATGATGTGAGGAACAGAAGTTTCACAGACCACGGGAACAGAATCACAGAAACTGTTCCTTAGTCTGGCTGCTGACAACAGAGAGGAGATACCTGTTAGTAGGATTGCACTGGGAGACTTCTGTTGTCCCTTCAAGGGATAAAGCGAATGTTTTAACATCAGCCCAATAATTACAGAAGGAGGCTATGGGCACCTATCAGCATCTCTGTACTGACCACCACTAGCAGGCTATAGATGTAGGGCTATGTAGGGTCTGTAGATAGCCACCTTTGGGAGCGCTACCATTAATGCCTCACCTGTTTCCTAGCTGAGCAGCATTATTACCAAAACGCATGCTACATATCAGCGAATGGCTTCTAGAGCCTGGCACAGAGCACATGGGTTGTACAGCACAATGTCAGGCAGTGGTGACAAGAGGAATGGAGTAGGTCTTACATATGACATGCACAGATGTCTGAAATCATTTCTCCTCTGAAGAATTTACAATATGGATGGAAGCATAAATAGAGCCATGGTTCAATACAAAATCAAAGTGTCTCTATTCTTTCCAGATCCTAAATGAATATGTTACAGAAAAAAAAGACTACTTAAGAGTTCAGCAGCGACAGCTTATGCCTACTGCAAAAGATTTAAAGACTAACATTTTGCGGTAATAAGAAATACCAACCATTGTGGTATTAAAGAGTTTAGTTTTCAAAATGATAGAGGTATCCCAGATTCCTTGAATATAGGTCCAGATGCTGCTGTGAGATGGCATAGCCTTGGACACAGTATGTGCATAGCTCTTGCCACACAACATGCAGTAATGTTCTGCAGAAAAGGCTTGTCTTGTGCACCTGGCTATGTTCCTTAGATCTGTGTACTTAATTTTGCTGTCACACTTTGGCTGCATTGCCACTCAGATTCACAGACAACCAACTCTCGTGACTTTGGTCCAGGAAATCCTTTCTCTTCTCTGCATGAACCATCACAGTTACACGTGGAGATGTTTGCTTACTTGAATCATCCATGGTAGGCCAGTGCTAAACCCAGGATACCAGACTTAAAAGGTTAATGATCTATCCATTATGCTAAATCCTCTGCAGCAGCACTAATTCCTCCTATTCAGTCACACTTTTCCCAAGAGCCTGCGACAATACCATAGACATGGAAGGGTAGCTGATGTATTGCTTACATGCAAAAGGTCAGATAAAGGAAGGCCAGACACTAGAGGCTGTTGCCCTATAAACTTAGTTTCTGACTGGTCTGTTTGCCTTAAAAGTATTCTTTGACACTGAGAAATTACTACAAAAATAACACAGAGCCTTTCAGTACTCCAATTATCTGTACTCCAATCAAATGTGAAAATAGGTTTTGTTATAATCTAGCATCACATACTCACTCTGCAATGAAAGATAAGACTTTCAGATTTACCATGCTAGCTACGTGTTCATGTTGGGGAAAATGATTAAAGTTATAACGGAAGATAACACATAGTAAGGCTGTAGTTAAGAGTTGTGTTATTAATCTACAATAATCAGTGTCAACAGAAACAAGGAGTAAACATTTTTCCTTTAGAATAAACAGGTATATGACACTTTTCAGCTCAGAACTGCAATTTATGTCTATGAACAAAGCATATATCAGTATACATGCATGAGTACAGAAATGTGCTTGGATGTAGCATTTTTGTTTATGTATATACAAATATACACATAATATAAATGTATTAATTATATATAAGCATGCATATTCTCTGTAAACAGAGGGGACACAAAAGACCTGAAGCCATCGCTTCTGAGCTTCTCTCTGTAGGAGAGTTAATTTCTGACAGCAAGATAAATGAAGGGGCAGCTGTGTTCATTCTCCAGCGCTCATGTTTATTTAGTATCCTGATTAATGATGAGTGCTATACTTAGTCTAATTTATCTCTTACAAGCCTTTATACGCTGTTCAGAAGCCAATGTAAAGTTTATGTGCAGATGCACCCACACAATAAAACGATTCCATATTGAAAATGACCACAGTTTAATTTCCAAGTGAGTCCCCAAGGAACTTAATGCTAGGGAGGCAGTATCTCCGCCTGCCTTGTCTTAAAGCTCACATTGCAGATTCATTGGCAGCCCACAGGAGAGTTATAACATGCCATTAAAAAAAAGATGCAGTGGAAATTGTGAGAAAACTGTGACACCCAGTCACTTCCAAGATAAATTTTATAGATTATTTCGACTCTATAGAAAGAGATGGAAGGAAGGGAGGATACCGATCGAGAAAAAGCTTTATATACTAAAAGCCCAGCCTCAGAAGACATATCTGATTAAGCCAAGAGACTCCAACCTGTATCCAAGGACTCCCCCTTGCTTTGTGAAGTCATTCCATCCCAGAAAAATGTACACGGGATGAGTCTTCAATAGAAAAAGCAAATTAAGGAGATCTGTCGTGCCCTTATAAAAGCTTTTTAATGACATTTCCTTTTTCAACTGAAGAAATATTTTAAAGGATGAAAGTAATTGACAGAATGGCATAAGTGGGGATCACCAGAAGGGTTTTCAACTCCACTTCATGGACCAGTTTATCGGAAACCTTTGCAATGACAAAGAACTCTATGAGCAAACTCTGCATGGTCTGAGCACCAAGAGCTTGAAGAAGCTTGGAAATGTCCTTTGGTGGGAAAGTGGGTAACAGGAAGAAGCCATTTCATAATAAGGCCAAATGCAGAAGATTAGCCAAACGCTAACTCAACAATATTACCCAGTTTTTAGAAAGTCCAACAGAAATTGGGAACAACTCCCAAACTGGTACGTAAGCTCTTAAAAGCAGAAGAATTAGTAGTCAAAAAACAAAGGACATCCTAAGTAAAAAAATTAGAAGTGAAAGAAAGTTCTTCACAGTAAAGAAAGAAAGAAAACAGCAAAGAAAAAAAGCCAATAGAGTACATATGTGTTCTTTACATTTAGGTAATTCTTGCTTTCTGATGAGATGAATGACACCATCTCTTTGGCAGGATACAACTGAGACCTGCTAAAGGCTTGCACTTCTCTATTGATTGACCCACTGGACATTGAGCTTGAGTCTAATCTTAGAGTTGCATTTTCAACTTTGTGTATTTCCTCTTTGTTTAGTATTTCACTTTAAGTTTAAACTGACGCCTTTTGAGTGCAATTTCCCTAAATAACACTACTCTAGGATGATAGAATCATAAAAATCACAGAATAGCTTGGGTTGGAAGGGACCTCGAGGATCATCAAGTTCCAATCCCTCTGCCATAAGCAGGGTTGCCAGCCACTAGATCAAGTACTAGATCAGATTGCCCAAGGCCCCATCTAACCAGGCATTAAACACCTCCAAGGACAGGGCATCCACAACCTCCCTGGGCAACTTGTTCCAGGACCTCACCACTTTCTCAGCAGATAATGGATATGGATATTCTTCTATTCAGATTTTAATAACAGTTGGTAAAATATGTAAACAAATCAAATTCATCTTTAAACTGTGAGATTTTGTGATAAATATAGCATTTATTCTAGTCAAGCAAATCTTCTCTGACACGTCTTGTAGGACATGGACACTGATAAATGTAATGCAGAAGCTGCAGTTTCCATGAGAGTAAATTGTTGACATTTTTAAAATCAGATTCAATTGAACTTACAATGACTCAAATATTCATCCTCTCAAGCATTTGTGTGGCCATATTAATTTTTTTTTTTTAACATTGTAGGTAATTAGAATAACAATAATGCATATTCCCTCCAGATGTGTCTCATTTATAGCTAATGCTTTCAAAATTTTACCATTATGGCTTCTTCATAGGCTATTCTTTTATTATGTTTTTCCAGTTTTCTACTGCAACAAAATACTTGTAAAAACTTGATTGACAGATAGTCTACATGTGGGATACAGCACCCGCAGCAAATCCTTCAGCCCATCTCCCAGAGCCCTCTCTGGCTACTGTGAGCCTCAGCTTGGGCACTCACCAAGCTGCTTCTCAGAGCGGATGGAAGCATCCAGGAAAAAGAAAACAAACCTGAACTGCTTCCTGTGGTGCCGCAGCTCTGAAGGCTACAGAGTCAAAGATCTCCTGCTGCTTCTGAGTCTCAGAAATTCTGAAGTTTTTACCAAAAACCCACAACCCCCGCTGACGCTGATTCAAAGATGCTGTGCAAGGCCATCATGGCACCGTGTAACAGAAATGCTGAGTCACGGCATGAAACAGTGACTGAGCACCTGGTGGGAAAGCAGGGCCAACCCAGGAGAGCTCAGATATATGCAATGCACCTGAGTAATCAGAAGGGGTGGAGCATCCACCCCTTCACAGACCTCATTTAAGTCTTGGCAGTGGAGGATATCTTGCTGGAGATCCCTGCATACTTGAGGCCTTTCAAGAGTGAGCAGTTTCTCCCTCCCCGCCTTTGTTTCTGTCTGCAGATGCTGCATTTGCGCATATTCTCACTTGCTGCAGCCTAGGATTTAGCTACCCCACCATCATTGCTGTGCTTTCCATTGCATTACGGTATTACACATTTCCTCTACCAAAGAGCCTCAAGCTCTGTTTTAATGCCATCAGCTGCATTTTAGTTGGAAGCAGCAACTCAAAACAGCTGGTGGGAAGTATCATATCAGCTACGTGTATTCCTGCTCCTCCTGGACCATGTTTTCCCACCTTTATGACAAAACCCTGCCTTCAGGCACCTCTCCAGTGTTCTTCCATAATGAAACACTGCTACAGTGATACTGAACCTGTGAAATACATACCACCTCTTTCAGAAGTTCAATACAGGAGAATCAATTATTTATCCGGTTCTAAGCTTCCTCCATTTGATGTCTGTTTCAACAGCCTCTTATGATTTATTAAGTATTTGCAATGTTTTGCTTTGCTACACTATTATAGCACATCAGTATCACATTGAAAGGGATGGTTTCCACTGTTTCCAAGGGGATGCAACAGATCAAAATAATGTGTGATTACATTACGGTAATCCCCAGAGCAATACACTTTAAATACAATTCTTGCTGTTGGTCAGTGAGACAGATTCATTCAGGTGATTTAATGAATCATGATTTACTAACTCCTTTCCAAGAGACAGTGAAATAATATGCATTTAATGCTCCATTTGTTCAGGCTGATTTGCACCAAAAGACTACATGGGTACAACCTTCTGATATTGTCAGAGTTCTTTTCTGAGGACAGGATGAATTAGATCTCTTCAGGAGGAACTTCAGTTGCTTTCTTCTTGCAGGAGGCATTAACTGCTTCCCACCAGCAGTCCTACCTGAAGAGGCACATTTCATATTGCACTGTTGGGCCCAAATATTTCTCAGAGTTATTTGTGCCTCAGTGATGTGCAGTGCTACTATAATTAATATTTTTCCATCCAGGTTAGAATTTTCTGTCTCAGTGAACTCACCTTGGATTTGGTTTTACAAAACATGAGAAGTTCTCTGGGCTGTGGTCAGTACTTGGGCCTACTGTTTGAACTATGCAAATCAGGATTTGTAAATACACCCTTCAAAATAGCTCTGCAGCTGTGACTTTGGAGGATGGAAGAATGATTTTCACTTCCTTTACTGCAATAGCTTAACTTTATGGGTTTCGGTAGTATCGGCAGATGGAGTAAGAAATTAAGACTGAATGCCATATCCTCCTACACATAATACCTGATGTAATCTGATGGTGAGTCATAATCTTCTCAGTTGAATTAGAGCCAAGGAAAGACTTTGGTAAAGGTGCTAACAAGTGTGGTCACTGGAAGGCTTGCTGTGCTTTCCTGGGCTATTTGTTCTTAGCTTATCTTCATAAGGATTACTGACAACCTTCAGTAGTCTCAAGTACCCTTCCAGGAAAAGATCATTTACCTTGTGATTTCCTCATTCACAGAATCACAGAATGGCCAGGGTTGGAAAGGACGCCAAGGATCACGAATCTCCAACCCCTCTGCCCCAGGCAGGGCCACCAACCTCCCCATTTAATACTAGACCAGGATGCCAAGGGCCCCATCCAATCTGGCCTTGAACATCTCTAGGGATGGGGCACCCACAACCTCTCTTCCAGCACCTCACCACTCTCATAGTAAAGAACTTGATGAAATGCAGAGCAGCACGTGTGCACTGACTTCAGCCAGTCCGGAGAGCCTCTTGAGAGGGACTCACTTTAATTCAGCCACAATATGGAGGAGAGGAGGGTCAGCCACACACAGGGCCATGGCATCGCATACCAGCAGGAATATCACTATAGCTGCTGTGCAAGGGAGCACAAATACGCATCCTATTCACTTGAGGCTGTGCTTTATGGAGTGCTGTGTAAAGGGGCATTTCTAATTATAGCTATGTATAGCAATAACTTTAATTGATGATTTGTTTTACTTTAAGAATACTTTTGTTATGCCAATTAATGTACAAAGAGCAAAGGAAGTATTTCAGCTCACAATAGCGGGCCTTTCTGCAATTTTTCTTAAGTTCTCTTTTAAATGATATCTGTTAATCTCTTACTCAACTTCTTAGTGAAATGTAAACATCAGATCCTCTTCCTCAGCCCAAAAATAAATGCACCATATTTTTTATACCTTCAAAATAAGGAGATTAATATTTTATAGTAAATAAAAATTTCTTATGAAACAAAAATGAAGTACCTCCTTTGAAGGTGATATTTTATGGAGGAAGATGAGCAACCATTTTTAAATTGAAACTAATAGCATGTGAGGAATAACCTATAGGGTCTGTCTGGAAGAACCTGAGTCATCAAAACTCTTTACTAACATTCACAACAAATTTATTTTGCCCTCTTCAGCTTTCTATTTGTGGGATCAGTCAGATTCACACATTAGGAAATTAAAAGATGCTGTTTACCCTAGAATTGCGTTTTACTGTCAAAATGTGACTGAATCTTATAATCAGAAAGGAAGAATCACAAATGAATGACTGAGCTTGTACTGAGCACAACAGCAAGACTGTCACCTTGACATTGCACCAACAGAACCAAATAGCCTTCACCTCAGAACTGGCAGAATAAAAGTTCAACACAATTAGTGTATATGCAAAGCAGGCTGTAAACACAAAAGCCATAAAACTGCACATCACCACAACAAATTTGGTTCTAAATCAAATGGTTAAATAAAAAAAAAAAAAAAGAAAAGAAATAAAAGTGGTCCAGCAGACATTAAACTAGCGTGATGCCCTGGTTCTGAATCTGTTCAGGGACAGGAAAAAAAGACAACCTGTAAATTTGTTATCAGAAAGTGCCTACAGTGAGGGGAATACAAAAGATGTTATCACTGCTTACAGATGGCAGCCGCTGTTTCTCAGGACTGCAAGGAGACTGATGTTCAGGATATGCTGAGCATACAGGTGTGTTCCTAGAGTGAGCATGAGACACAAACACCACCTTTCTCAGTTCTGCATGGGGATTTCAAAAGATAAAACTGATAGCATCTTTTAACATTTTCAAGCACATTTTCTTCAAGTTCCCCTGAAGAATACTAAGCAATTACTATTGAATAAATGCAAAGAATTCCTGAAATGTTTTTTTGAGTAAGAGTGTAAGCTCTTCAATGTATAATTTTAAAAGTAGCCAGGGCAGCATCACCACCATGTTTAATTACAGCCACCTAAATACTTCCATAGAAAGACCAATTATGCCATATCTGACCTTTCAGGTTCTTCTCTTATTCTCATGTTGTTCTTTAATATATTTAGTAATGCCTGATATTAGCTGCATTGAAATAAGCCTTTTATTTATGCTCCTAGGTTAAACTATTTTACAGACTAAAACATGGTCTCTCATTCTCTGAGGCGATCTCTCTTTTTTTTGGGTGGGAAGAAAAGTATCTGAAAAGTCATTGCCTTCACTCTTTAGCACAAAGAGATTCCGTAGAGAAGTCAGAGCTCTGAAATAAGACCCAATTCTATTTTTTCCAAACAGTTTTTCTATTACTTTCAGAATATAAGCACCCTCTGTAGTAATATCTGTGCAGTCCATCTACTTCATTGTTCATTCATTAACACATCCAATAATAGTCACCACCCAAGCGCAGTCAATATATCAGCAGCATCTCGCACAAACACATGCCAGATACTGCATGCCCCATTCAGGCAAACTTCCAATAGAAATCAACAAACAACTTACATGGAGAAAGGAGTGTAGGATTAAAGATAGCCTTAAAGCCAAGAGTTGCATGTATATATGCATACATATGTTATTCTATACAACAAATGTATTTCTTAGAAATACAAACAGTACTTAGAATGAGATAGAAAATGTTGGTGGTTCAACTACGACTTGATTTCAACCAAATCTCACTTAATCAAGAAAAGATTTTAAAAAAAGAACCACTGCCTTCCTAGTCAGACTGATGCACTGAAGTTGGTTAAAACCCTCAACCCTGTCATGTTCACCATCTCCTCCCTCCTGCTGGGCTGCTCAGCTGAAGAGGTCAGGAGAAGAAGCAAAGAAGCATCCTGAGCCTGCCAGCAGGTTCTTTGGGGAAGCAGGCTGCTCTATAATAACCGCCACATGACATGACATTGGGAAAGATCGTGATCTCTTTCTCACACCTGTTTGACAAAGGCAGGAACTACTCCTTAGTTACCACACAGCCTGGTAACCAAGGAGTAAAAATCAATATGTCTGCAACTGGAGATGTTTTGCATAGGTACATAATCCTAAGTAAATTTCTGGCCTTTTCCACTGCATAAATAATTTCACTTCTTTAACTACTGTTCTACAATAAGGAACAAATTACTCAATCAGCTCAGTCTTTCACCCACTACAGACAGAAGTTAAATTCTGCTCTTAAGCACTCCCTCATAAATGAATCTAGAGTAAATCTGCAGAAGTTAAGGGCTAACGTCAACTTGCAGTGGTGTAAATGAGGGAAACTGTCCCACCAGATTAGTTAAGATCTTCTACTATTAATTTGTTACATATACCCTCTGTTTTAGAAAAAAAAGAAAAAATGAGTTGAAGAGGAAGAAAATTAAAATAGAAACAAATCTTACTAGGGTTTTGGAACCTGAGTACTGTCAAAATCTTGAACAATCAGAGCAGCATTTTATTTGCAGGAAAGTAAAATAAAAATAAAAAATTAAATCTGTAAGAAAGGGGAGTAGAAATGTAAACAAAAATTCAAAAGTGGAGACGGCTAGATCTTTCATTTTTTTTCTGCTCCTTGAAAGATACAGAGGAAAAACAAAAGAACAGAATCACATAATCACAGAATCCTTTGATTTGGAAGGGACATTTAAAGATCACATAGCCCAACTCCCCTGCAATGAACAGGAACATCCACAGCTAGATCAGGTAGCTGAGGGCCTGATTCAGCCTTGCCTTGAAAGTCTCAAAGCCACCAATGTACTTGTTATAGACTATTGGGCATCTTTTCAGTAACTTCAGCGCAACTCACAGAATAAGAAATTCTTTCACATTGCCCTGGTATCCTACAACACTACCAACCAGCTGTTCAAATCCCAGAGCACTGCTAAACCGAGTACAGTCCAGACAGCCTCAGGAGCTATGCTGTATCCTGTGCCTGTTTGGTGGACTTGGGTATCATCAGTCAGTCCTATATCTGTGCTCTGTCTACATCAGGCCAGGTAAAATCAGGTAACATCAGGTCAGTGAAATAGGTTCAAGCCGTTACCTCTCATTGAGCTTAGACTCACAACTCACAATTACATCTCCACTCTCTAAACTGATTCCTGTCCTGGGATCCACTGTGGCCTCTAAATCTCCAGGTTAGGTTACTGCTGGCTGGACTACAAAAACAAAGAAACCGCATACAAGTTTCATACAATGCATACAAGTTTATGTATGTCCTACTCTTGCCATCCTTACAATGAAAAGCATCTCTTCCAGTGACCAGCACAGCTCAGCAGCTAAGGGAGGAGGAGTTACTCAGTGTTGTGCTCTGCATGCATAACCATGTGGAATTAACTCATTTAATCTCCCTCTCTGCAGGACTGTTCCTGCAGACAACATCCCAAGGGAAGCTACAGTATCTTTCTGAGTTCCTTACTATTCTGAATACGTGTTTTTATTAAAATACCAACTTGCAAACGACTGGAAAATATCTATGTAGCAACTGGACAGATCAATACAATGGAAAGGGTGCTACAATAGAGGAGTGATGACGGGAGGACTGGTACAATAAAAAGGTGCTATAAAGGAAGGGATGAAGATTGCTCAGAAGATTCTAAGTTCACAAGAGAAAGCCTCACCAGGGAAGGATCTCCAGAAAGAGATCCTTCCTCGGGGGGGGGGGGTCAGCCCTGAAATGAGGTCTAAGAAAGGTGCAGCCAGGCTCCACCCCTTCTGGTCACACAGCTGAATTGCCTTCACCTGTGCTCCCAGGGCTGACTGGGTCTTTTCCCCAGATGATCGATCAGTGGTTCAGGCCATGATCAACAGTTCCCATACGGTCTAGGAGAATACTTCCCCAACTAACGTGTATACGTTTCCCTCTCCAAGATGTTGATGGCATCCAGGTTGGGATACGTCCAAGCTAAATTATGTGCAAGTCCCATTTAATGGAAAAGGATTCAAGCAGGAAGCTGCCCTGCTTAATGCTTCCTTGATTATGCTGTGCTAAACCCTTAGAAGCCAAGGGCAAAAACACTCATGGCAGCTTCTGCTGTTAAGGACCGCATCGTCCTTCTGTTCCATCATGCAACCCAAAGTCCCTGCCTTCATATTTCAAAACCCTCTATTGGACTGGTTCAGCTATCAGAGAATTCCCTCATAGGCCCACAGTCTGACCTAACAGCTGTGTTTCACAAGACCATACAGCAGGGATGGCCTGCGTGTACTGGAGACTGGGCTGACGCCTACTGGCTGCCAGCTGCAGGCCTCTGCCCCGCAGCAGGGCAGGCTGAGGGCAACAGCCTGATTTTCACAGCTGCATGCACTTCCTGTCTCTTTGGCCTGCTTTTCTATCAGCACCTCTTCCCACTGACAACTCAATAATGCGCTAATAGCATGGAAAAAAACCACAAGTATTGCTCTCAACTTCCTTGTTACTTTGTGCAACTGCACCTCATATCCTTGCTTTACCACCGCCTTTCTCCATACCAAGCTGTGCTCTCTTTGGACTCTGTCTCCCTTTTAAGCATTTCTGTACCACTTTTATCCTTACACCTCCTCCCTTGTGCCTCTGGTGTTGCTCAACTTGTAGCTGTTACATCAATTTATTATCTAACTCTTCCATTTTCATGCAACTGAAAGCAATGCACCACAGCCATGTGTGCTAGAGGCAGCCTGAGGTGATGGCAGGGCTATGGGCAGCGCCAAGCTCTATCTGGAAGGAAAGATAAAGAACATGTATTTGTGTAAAGTAAAAGAGAAGTGGAGACGGTGAATCTAAAGGGCTAGTTTCAGTCTGTATCATATTGACAGACTTTAGCCATCCTCAGGCTTAAGCCAAGTCATCTGGGACATTTCCAGGAATCAGGGCAGAGGAATAAGACCTCTTCTTCCCACTTCTGTTTTAAATGCCAACAACTTCTATCTGTAAAAATTCAAGGAATTTCAGTGGAATGTGGCAAAATTTCCAGTTAGAAAACAGAGTGTGATCTTTTATCAAAGTATATTTTTCTTTCAAAAAAAAAAAAAAAAAAAATCTGGCCAAAAATTCATTGACAGGAGAGACATTGAGCTTCAACTATCTGAACTTGCTACAGGTCTTATCATTACTGCACGTGTGCTTCAGTCTGAGAGCAAGCAGGATGACGAGCTGTGTGACCAAGGCTTTAGTCTATGGAACCAGCACTAAGACTTCTCTTTCTAACGTCACACTCACATAGCGGGCCTATCTGCACAAGGGCACCAATGCCCATTTCTGAAGCAGATGGCAAACCCACAAGAGATGCTGGGACGAGATGTAGAACTGCAGAGACAGCTGATTGGACCTGGGAACCACTGCACACCACGTGGGAACAGCGTGAGTCCATAGAAGCCCTACTGCAGTAACAATCACCACAAGTTTACCACATGCACTTCTTTGTTTCTAATATTCTTCTACCAACTATTCACAGCTTCTGCTGTGATCACTGCCCAGACACCTGCACCCCAGATATTGCTGCATGCTGGAGCCCTGAAATGTTCAAAACTCATGAATCTGTTTACTGTCTGACTTGCACAAACTAAAGTCCATTCCCACACAGGTGAGACACCCACTTCTAGACACTGTCTCTCGTTCTATGCAACACTACCCATGCTTGCCCCTACCCCAAATCTTGGTATGCAGCAGCCAGGCACTGCAGCGACACAAAGGTGCTGGCTCTACATCGGCTTACAAGTCTCGCAGACCTTGCTTGCAAGATCTTTCTTTTAAGCAGAAAAGCCTGAGAGGAAGTGGCAGGGAGATAGAAGGCTAGAGTGAAAGACTCAGACACAGTGGCGTAGCAAAGCATAGCTGGGGCAAGCAGCCGGGCGCGAAAGGCGTCAGCTAATGAGCTGGAAAGACTCCTCGGAACCAGACCTCCCGGAGAAGCAACTCGGCTCCTTTCAGCCCCGCCCCGGCCCTCGGCGCCCCGCCCGGCTCCTGCCCCAGCTCCTGCGCGGTGGCGGTGCGGGAGCTTTGTGCGCCCTGGCCGGGAGATGTGACCCATGGGCACCCGCCAGCCGCGGCGGGGGGCGGCTTGGCTGCCGCTGTTGCTGCCGCTGCTCCTGCTGCCCCCCCCCGCGGCGCACACAGGTGAGTTTGGGTGAGATGCGATGCCATGGGTTCGGCGAATTTTGTTTTGTTTGTGGTTTTTTTGTTTGTTTGTTTGTTTTTTAAATCACTTTGCATCGGTTCAATTTCCATATTTCTGTCCTCTAATATTTAGGTGGGAGAAGAGTGTCGTGTGTTTCTTTAAGGCTCCTTCCTCTTCTCTATGACTGTGCTGGAATTAGGTTTTACAACTCTGTGTGTTTTCTGAATGCTAATTTACTTTCAGTTATAATTTGACAGCATGCTCTTGGAGTATTTCTTGCTCTATACTTTGCGTTAATTCCCTTAATACTTCTAGTATCTTCCTTTGTGCTTGACAGCCACCAGCCCTCAGGGTCCCACCTGAGCAGTAAGAGACAGGTTACAGCATGGGGTGTGCTGAGTTTTGGCAAAGTTCTGCTCTGAGTGCCAGTCCCAGCGGTGCTTCCCAGCAGAGCAGAGCAGTGCCCCCATAGCAGCCTAGGTCAGGGCAGCACACGGGGGAGCAGGAGAGGAGTGGTGGCTGGAACGAGTGAGCGAGCAGTCTGGTTAGCAAGGACTTGGGCAGAAGCAGAGATGTCACCAGGTGAGAATAAGCTCATACACCTAAGCTGCTGAATGTATGCCTGTGGTGGGGCACTGCTGCTGCCAGAAGCATCTCACGGGATTTCTTTGTTACATCTCTCCAGTATATACAATGCAAGGCATTAAGGAGATTAGCAGAGCTTCTAAGAAGGCTGTGGTCTTTGTGCTCTGGCTGTCTTCTGCAAATATTACTGCCCAAGCTAAGTATGTGAGGATGATCTTCCCATCTAAATTCACAGCAAAGCTTCCAGATCTGATGAGAGCTGGGCTGTATTAAGGGCATTCTTCGTCCCAGCTCTTGAGCATTGCTGAGAAAAGTTTCAATTAGCTTATTTGACAGACTATTCTGTTATGCATCAGTTGTCTGGCTCTCAGGGAGAGCCATGCGTTCCTCCCATAGGGCCAGTTTCCTTCCAGGCAGCCGACCATGCTGTGCTTATCTTGTCGGTGTCTGCTGAGCATTGGGTCAAGTATTTGGAAAATTTCTATAACTTCCAGAGAAGGTTTAGAAAAATGTCAAGGGGGATGAGTTGGCTTTGGGTAGTAGCTTTACAAGGCAGGAGGGAAATATCTTGCACAGTCCTGAGTTTTAGCTAGACCTCTTCACTTGGTGTGCAAGACAGTAAAAGTTGTATTAATACATTCTGTCAGGATTTTGCTAGTAACGGAGAAAAAAAAAAACAACACATGAGGTGCTGATCCATCGTAGCAGCTCTCCCGCTCTCTTTCACCAGTGAGGTTATAGGTACATCAATCTCCTTTGGGTCTTTTCCTCCAACAGAACAAACCTGGGTTGCCAGTCACCAGCAGAGGCAATCCTGCAAATGCCACAGTTGTCCAAAGGCTGGGTCTGGTGCTGTTCTAGGACCAGATCACGCAGGGGCCAGGTGCTGTGGCAAGCAGTCTGACAGCGGCACTTCACAGACCTGAGTTCCTGCATCTGGCAGGGTCTGTACTGTGCATGTTCTTTGGGAGTCTGCTATTTAGTTAATCTCCAAACAAGTTAACAAGCATAAAGCCTTTTATGGTGTGTTATTGGATACAGTCCTAGCCTTACTTGTGTATGTTAACTGTTCTCTGGGTCTCTGAAAGTTAGGTACTGCTGTCTGGGGCTGTGTGCCTACCTCACAGGTAACTTTGCAGTACACACTTAGTACTGTACTTCATTGGGTTTTTACAAATTAGTGCTTCATTCACTGCTAAAAATCTGTGCTGTAGTACTAATGCATAAGCATGGAAAATGGAAAATGAAGTTAAAAACAAAGGAAAATCCATTGTTTAATTAACAGGATCAGGAGATGCAGCAGTTTCTCTTTACACATCAGTTTAGCATTTTTTTTTCCAGCAGCTCACAAGGTTAGGGAAGGAAGGCTGGGATTCTTGAAAGCAATAGAATGTCATTCTAAGAATTTACCAAACTCTATCTTAAGTCCTTCCATATACTTCGAGATGAGGTTTCCTTAACCATGTTTTTCTGTAGTTGGAGAAACCATTATATCTATCTTAGTAGATATATACTTATTCTGTACTGTAAAAACAGAAATATTGTGCTGAACTTCAGGCACGTTTGCTATTTCCATTCAGATGAGGCACGTGATTCTCTGGAAGCAGATCTCTCATTCCTTGCACTTACTCTACTTTTCTCCATGTTGGGAAGCGTTCTTAGCATTGGGTTTCTCTTGGATGAAGCCGACCTGGAAGGAGTGTTCCATGAGTCCATCTAATGCGAGTACAGCTAGTACAATCTTAAAAGGAAAAAATAATGGAATAAGTCTAGAAAAGATTCTTTTTTTTTCAATATTGGTATTTCCATGTAAGAAATCTACTTGTACTGGCTTGCTTTATTCACCAATGTAGACATAGCTGTAGATGCAATTGAGTTGGTAGGTGGCTGTACCAATTATCTTATGGTAGGATATTGAAAGCCTCCCCCTTTTAATGTTCTCTAATCGTTGCATAAATTACTTGGTCTGCACTGAGACATCTAGTTTAATTTGCTTCTTTCTTCTTCCACTTTATCATGGCATGTATTTTATTTTTACTAAAAAATATGTCTGCATTTTGAGAAGCAGTCATCCCTTTAAGCAGATTTGTTTTCTTTCACAGTCACTAGAATGCTGAAACATACAAAACATCTCTTTTAATAAAGGAATTATTCTGGGAAATACAAAATAAAAGGATTGGATCACAGTATGGGCCCTGCAGTTAAGCTATGGAGCTTGAGATTCGGAATCTTGCTTCTGTCCAAGCATTGTATTTTATCCTGTGAAAGCCATCCAAAAGGCGGGCAATGTTCAACACTAATAATCTGCTTCTTTTCCTCCTCACCTATACACAGTAAATCGCTGAGAAGGCGTGCACCACATCTGAATTTTTGAAGGAAGGGCAGAAAAGAAAAGCCGATCTCAAAGTTCAACAGTGCAGAGATGTTTATGCACTGACACAGGTGATCTAAGGTGTATTTTGGATCTGAGAAAAGGCTGATCTGTTATGCATACACAGCCAGTAAGTATTAGCTGAGGTATTAAATAGCAGACTGAAGTGTCTGATATTTCATATTGAAGGCATGCAGTATGTGTGTTATACACAGGCTGATTGTCCTGCGGTTGTGCTCTGTGATGTCTTTGTGCTGTGAAGCTTCACTACTAATAGTGGAATTGTATGGAAAGGCTGAGCTTTGTGTTCTGCAGAAAGAATTTTGGTGTCCTTTATTTTTGTGTTCTGTTATTTCTGTCTCTCTGCAGTGTGAAGGAGAGAAGAACAAATACAACATAGCGATAATTAAAAGGATATGTTGGCTGAAAGCAGACTACAATATATGAAGGAGTATTGTGACCATACATTTGAAAAACTCACCCTTATTTTCTCACCTGTGACCTGCTGTCTCTGGTCAGGCTGTTTCAGATAATGCCACAGTCTGTGCCCTATGTGTTGGCTCTGCTTACAATTTCCACAATTTCAAATTCTTATTGCCTGTTAATTAAGGATGTAAATAGTGAGAGTAGGTAATTCATCCCATAGAGAAATTTGAATGCTGTTGGGAAACTGGGATTAAAGCCCAAAACTTATATATGTTTTGCAGTTCCCAGTGTTACCAGTGAGGTTCACCTCACTAGTTTATAATCTTATCCTTCCTTCACAGTTGTTCTCTAGCAGCTTTTGTATTTTTAATTCCAAGACAAGCAAGTGGTTAGTATTACTCAAGTCATTTGTATTTGTGTGGTGTGGTTTCTGTTTGTTTTTGTAGTTGTGGCTTGTACAAATTGATTTTTACTGATTGATTTCTCTCCAAGATTTGGTGTTGATTGTCTACAACTAGAAGATTAGTAGCTGAGGTCATCCTTTATAACCCAAGCAAGATCTTTGTTTAAGAAGTTGAGATTTGTAGAAGCCTGAATTTTGGAAATCAAGTCTATCTGTAGATAAAAATGACTTTTCATTAGAAAGCTGTGTTTAAACAGCACATCTGTTTGTGCTTTGTTCTTTGTGTACTAGTAATTTACGGAGTTTTTATCCACTGTTCATCATATTTTGAAGAGTACAATTAAATTAGATGGAGCAGAAAGACATGGCAGTGGGATGTGGGACTGGAGATATAGGGCAGTTTACATATGAATAGATTAAATAAGCTCTGCCTCTTTCTCATGGAAAATAGATGACTGAAGGGGACTATGTTCATCTGTTTTTTTCCTGGCTAGCTGGCTAACTTAAAGAGTATTTTAAGGTACAGGAAGGGACAGGAGAAATACCATAGTTGCCCCTACTTCATTGCCCAGCATTTTGAGTTACATCTCAGATGGCAGCTGAGCTGTTATTCAGCCTCCCATTTTTCACTTCCTTTTCTGTGATGGAAATCCAAACATGTCCAAAAAAGAGTTACGAAAAGGATGTTGCTTTAGGAGAGGGAAAGAGGTTACTCAGGTTTATGTATTTGAGCTTAATCACACTCCATGCTCAGAAGCTCTGTGGTGAAAGGAGGTACTTTATGTCATAGTAGACTTGTAAGGGCTGGAGAGAGCAGTAAGGCTAATACTTATTATTTCATGTGGTTTGGTTTTTGGCTCTCCTTGTACTTTCTGGAGATATATCAATATCCTGCTGTTAGGGTGTACTGAATCAGAATAGTAATGTGCAGGATGTGGCTCAGAAACACTAAAACTGTGCCTAGAGAGAGCTGAGACACGTATAATTGCTGGCAGCTTTTTCACATTGTGAGAAGGTAGTGGACAGACAGAAGTAGAGCTGTGTGACTCCTCAGGTGTGAATCAACCTGTAGCAGTCAAACAAGATCGACAGCGAACTTCTCCATCAGCACAGTCCATGGGCAGGAAAAACATACATGTGTATGCTCTTCCACTGAACTTCAGAAATGAAACACTGTCCCTTGGATCCAGCTGTGTGTTGCCACCTTGAATAGTATTTCTGAGGCTTTCCTAAGTTGTAAAAGAAGTAGATGATTACACTGAATAACTTCCTCTGTACAGCGAAGTCACTTTGGACCTGTAGACGGGGTAAATAAGGCAGAAAATCATGTCTGGTGTTTTTAACAGAAAATACTTGCGAAGTCCAGGAAAGACACTAAAAATAATCCCATACCTCTTATTAAATGACACTGTCTTGTTCACATCTGAACTTACCGTGGGAGCACTCTGAACAGTCATACAGTGCCTCGAAACACACCAGTGTGTACCTCAGAGATTAGCAGAAATGGGCAGATACCCCAGAAAACCTTCCGTTCTTGTGAGTTCTCTACAAGCGCTAGCTTCCCAAAGGCACAAGAGATGAGGTAGTGCCAGCATGCTGGGTGCGTTAGCCCTGCCTCGCAGCTCTCTAATGCAGGAGGAAATGCTTAGCCTTTTAGAGCTAGCTTTCCCTCAGAAGTGAGGGCTTTTCTTCCACTGACATCACGTTCAATCTCTTGTCTAGGGGAAAACGTAGATTCAGAAAATAACATTTCACTAATTCAGATTTCAAGAAAAACAAAACCCCTTGTCTAGACAAGCTGTTGGTAGGTTGGAGAGCGAGGAACAACAGCCTTTAGGAATAAATAAAATCTTAACCATTCTAAATGAACAGCCACTATCTTATAGATATAAGCACTAAATAGTGGCTCAGTTTATGTAAATATATACTTTATGAAAGGGTACGTTAGGATTGGTCTGCAACACGTTGTGTCAGAATTCAGCTGATAACTCTGACACAGCAGCAGTTTTACAACATTTCCTTTTCAAAAAGAAATTTACTTAACCCTTGCATTTTGAAAAGTGTAAGAAGTCAGAAATATTTGAATTAAGCACTCATTTTCTTGGCTGCTGGGTTGTAGTTGGTCTAATAAGCAGAAGTTTTTCATGCTAAGTATGTTCTCAGGAGAAAAGAAAATCCTCAAACATTAGGCAGTTTGGCTATTTTTAATATATAATTTCAAAACATCTCTGTTGAAAAGCAAATGAGCTTTTAAAATTAACAGTTATTTTTGACAGAAAAGTACTTCTGCATTTCAAACTTAATAAAATATCATTCAAGTATTTTTCATTTTTGTAAAAAAAAAAGAAAAAAACCCACACACTCTGATGAGTGATGATTCTCAAAGTCATAACGGGGTTATGAGTAATCTTAGACTTCCTATCAACTTGTTTCATTCCAATATTGATCACTTAAAATTAATAGAAAACATGCAGTAACTTTCTCCTATTTGACTGCATCAGGGGCATATTTTTGCAGTAAGACATTGTTGGGTAATATGAGCTCTACCCTTGCACTTGCAAACTTTCAAAGTGGTGGGGGAGAAGCACTTGGGTCTCTGAAACATGGCAAGGCAGGCCACACCTTGTATTGGCACCCTCTCTTCATCCTACCCTCACACCTTTTCCAGGTGATCTGCTCAGTCTCACCTGATTCCAATGGCAGCCTGCCTATTTTCTTCTCAAACAAATCCACATACCTGGGTCTCGTCGCTCACATTTTCCCATTTCTTCTGCCATTATTTCTGCTTTTCTGTCTGCTCCACCATCTCAATTTCATTTAGTCCAATGACACTGTTTCTGTCCCCATCTTTCTCTCCCTTTTCCACATACCCGTTATTAAAAGGTTGTTACTGGTGGGTTTGATTCCTCTTCTGGGAGGGCAAGAGTTTGCTCTGTGGTTACCTCTCGAGCACTGCTATGGTTACAACAGGAAATCACCTCCACAGTCCTCCTCCAATTCCCACCACCACTGAAGTAAAAGGGCTTCAGTAGCCCAACTTCATGTGCAGAAGTCCCAGAGCTCCAGCACCCACCAAGAGAAAGGCAGGGATGCTTCAGTGACTCCTGCCTGCCTCTTCCTCCTCACTATACAATCTGTTGAATTCCAGAAAAGAGCTTATAAGAATCAGCACAAAGGAAATCTTTCAGGCTGACTTTGTTAAACAAACAAACAAAAAAGTTCACTCATCTCTTTTAATTGTTGTAAAGATGACTAATATCAGGCAGTGACATTTGCTAACGTGTATTCCTGGCTCTGTGGGGTTTCCCTTCCTCTCTGTAACTTCTGAGCTCCCGTTTTGGCTCAGTTCCCCTGTTTACTATCTCATGCACTCCCTCGCATTCCTGCATGGCCAGTGCCAGCTTGCTTCAGACTGTAGATATGCCACAAAAGACAGTCATAGCGCTCTGCTAGCAAATACCACTAAACATTATGTCAGCGGACACTTGTTCTGAGTACAGCCATTTTTATAATATACTTAAATGTGTTTGAGGCAGTATTTTTCATTTCAAACAATGTATTCATCTAAGCAGATGAGCTGGAAGAAGAAAAAAAGAGTATGAATTCAGCAGCAGAGAAGGAGCAAGCAAGATTGCACAAGAATTTGGTGGAAGTCACCCATAGCTGAACAGAAAGACAGGGCAGTGTGTTACAGCACAGCCAGGAGTGAACATCCGATGTGCTCCATTGCTCCTACTTTACTTGGTATTTCACTGGTGGTTCTGATGCCAGTGAAAAGGTGAATCAGGAACTTGGCATCTCTGAATGTCTGCTCCCTTGTGGACATGTGCAAGTTGGATTAGATCAACGGCTCTGAAGTGGCAGCTGCAAATCACAAGGCATGGGGAGTGAATGTCCATTGTGATGCCCTTAATCTCAGCGCCTGAGGCAAAGGAGCCGCTACCATCAGAGGTTGTCCCAAGGGCCACTTCTGCATAGGAAAATGCAAAAGCAATTGAAGCCAAAGTCTTCTCTGTCACTGTCAGAAGAGGAGTTCTTCATTTGTAGAGAGGAGATTGATAAGGGAGGAGTACCTGCTTTTTACTGCCGTAGGTATTGGAAAAAGCTGTGTTGAAGTAAGACTTAAGACTCTCCTTTCTGTTTCAATTCTTTCCACATCTCTCACTGACTTAAATTACATCAAATAGTTGTCTAGAGAAATGCTCCAGCTTTCTAAGTCATTTTATTTTGTTGGAAAATTTGGTGGGACAGCAATCCTCATGGCCATGACACAATAAAATACAACAGGTGATCATTTGTATTGAGAGCAGCACAGTCAAACACCAGTACTGAAACAATACACGTTTCTGTGGCAACAGCTCAGTTTTCAGTGGTTATTTGTCTTCTCCCCATCCTATAACTTTAAAAAAACCAATCTATATGTTTGTGTATTTATGTATTTTTATACTTTGCAGCTGCTAGGTTGTCTAAATCAAGAGACACGTTAACAAATGTGTTTACAGTGAGAGAGCTGAGGCAGCTGTATTTGTCCTGTAACACTGACATTAAACACAGCCATTTATCACTGCATTAGGCAACACTGCCTCCGTACAGACAGAAGGCAGACACACTGAGCAGATAATAGTTATAACTGGAAATTACATGTGCTTCTATTTGTGTAGGTGTGCACACACATATTCAGGTGTGTATAGATAGACGTGGCTGTACCCAAAACCAAGGTTTGAGCACTAACAACTTGAGCAAGGCACGTACAAGGTGCTGAGCTGCATGCACTTAAAACCGACCGCATTTCTCAACCCAGCAGGCACTTTCACAGAGAGAGGATGAGGCACCTGCTGTGAAGTCCTTTACTCATGTGAATAGTCTCACTGACGTCAGTGGGCTTTTTCGCTCACATGTGAAGGTGTTTTCAGGCTAAGTCATATCTGTTTTGAAGAGCCTCGCAGTAGTGTATTGTAAGATCAGGACTTGGCTCTTCAGTGCGGTGGTGAAATTTACAAGCCTATATTAGTACATTCCTTCCAGCCCAGGTGTGCAAAGAATTATAAAGATATGAAGAACACCATTGCTCAAGGTTTGATTTACAGTATTTCCAAACACAGTAATAAGAGCTCCAGGTTTTTTTTTGCATCCAATAAATAAATAAAGGAAATTATTTCATTATACTGGAAAGTGATGACAGCCATTGCAGACTATCTGTGAGGCAGGCTGAACCTAGAAAAGCACATTGCGTGACTGATTTGTGCTCATGTAGGCCACTGTAAACTGAAAACACGTGACATCCATGCTATTAATCCATTAATGGAAAGAAAATTGGAGTATGGTGGGTTATATTTTGTTTAGAGATGAGATACTGAAATAAGCAGCTGATAACTTTGGGAGATGCAAGCTATGTCTACACTCTATTTTATGCACATGCCTCCTGATATTACAGAGCATCATGGAGACATGAAGGAGTTCTTTCTTAGCTCTTCTCATAGAAATAGTGGAGTATGGCAGTTTTATTCCTGTTTTACAGATGCAGAATTGAGGAATAAAAAATGTGCGTTGTTTATCCACAGGGCAAGCAGATGCACCTACAAAAAACACATATAGAAAGTAAATCTCTTCCATAGCAGCTGATGGAAAGTTAACGGTCTCTGTCCCTTTGCTCCCAAATCACATTGAACTTGGGGTAAATTGGAGTGTGCTTGCAGTGTGATAGTGCTTTAGATCTTGTAAAGATAGAGCCTGTGGGTTCTGTTGGCTGAGATTGGCTCATCTACTGCAGTCAGTGTTTCTGTTTTGAAACTTCATTTACCACATCAGAAGCCACGTTAGGCAGAGAAAAAATTGAAAAAAAATAAAAATAAAAAACACATGTTACTAGTTTAAAAATGTTTGAGTGTAACACATAAGTTCATGACTCCTGCTACTTTAAAATGTGCTTAAGGAATATAAATGTTTTTATTCAAGGTTGGGCAAATGTCAAAAGGTGCAGGTACACAAAACCATTTAGAAAACCGGAGGAAGAAATTTGCTTTGTTTGTGATGAGCTGGCTGGTTCCATTCACTGACCATGCATTAGCCCCATTTTTTATAAAACTTTAAAAGAAAAAAAGTGTGAAATGTGAGCCGACAGGGAAGGCTTCAGCTGTCTTCTACTCAACTCAGATATAACGCTGGCTAATTTTTTATGAGGCTTATCAAAACAGGCCTGGCAGTGACCTTAAGATCCCACCTGTCCCACTACCCTTAGGCAGAACCAGCTGTGTTGTCTGGCAGATAGCACCCTGATCTGCCCTTTGAAACATCCAGAACCCTCCAGATAGTCAGCCTTGTGTGTTCTCTTCTGCCCATCAGGCATTTCTGCTGCGACTTCTTTCTATCTGAAATGAACTTCCTTTCTTCTTTTCCTTGTTCATGGATGACATGGAGGATAAACTGTCCCTTCATGTAAAGACTTGCAGCGTTGCCCCAGCTCCCTGACAAGGTCTATCTCTTCTAAGTTCACTGTCAAAGAAGCAGAGATGGGGGCTGACCAGCATGGCTGCCATCTCCAGGGCAGGGAGGGAGAGGCATCTGCATTGGTCCATCCTAACCAGAGAGAGGAACCAGTGGGGGGGGGGGGGGGCAGTGCTCACTGGCTCTTTTGCTTGTAATTAATGCAAAGCAGATGCCTCCCTCAGAGAGTCTGAGTTACCAGAGACATATCTCTTCCTCTTCTGCTGCTAGTTTGGGATTTTTTAATCTTGGCTGTGAGGGTTTTCAGACCCTTCAGTATGTACTTTATTTTATTCTTAATTCTCTCCTTGTTGGTCTTTCAGGTTTTACCTCAGTGTTTTTTAATGAGAAGCTTTTTATACGTTTGGTTCCCCTCATCCTAAGAAATAAATCCATTTTCTATATCCTCCTGTTTGGGAATTGCAACAGAAAGTTTATTTGTGCTTCAGTATTTCCCCTGCTGTCTACACAGATTTCCCAGTTGCCTTCTCCAGGATTTGGTCATGGCTGTGTCACTTCTGTTTTTTTCCCTTCTTGTTCCTACAATTGATGTCTTCCCTGTAGTCTTATCAACAGTACTGCAGGGATTTGGTACAAATGATGAAATTTGATGCACGGATGAT
Source organism: Lagopus leucura (assembly GCF_019238085.1). NCBI lineage: Eukaryota > Metazoa > Chordata > Aves > Galliformes > Phasianidae > Lagopus > Lagopus leucura. Next base: position 49,098,192 of record NW_024962252.1, on the reverse strand, counting down.
TTCTTGCAATCTATGTAGTACTGATTTTGATTTGTTCTTCTTAGTAGTTTGCACATTAATTAATTAATTAATTAATTGTTTCTCCACTGAACAAATGTTGCCAACTTTAGGATGTTTATTGGGCAGCTTCATGCTGACATTTGGAATAGTTTCACCTAGAGCAGGGAGGTTGTGGAGGACATTTATTTTGGTGGAAAGTAAAACTTTATTTTCTAGGTTATCTCCCGCTTGGAAGAAAATGTTAGAGTAAAGCAAATGCCGAAACCTTCTTGGAAGCCTCTTTCTGCTGCTTTTACATCCTCTGGCATCTCAAACTTTTTGATTTCATTAATTGAACCTGTAATTTGAGCCCTTGTGAGATTACAGTCATTGGGCATTTCTGTGTCCAGGACTTTCTACATACCATTTGGTAAATAAGTAAGCTTGCCCTAAGGATTGTGCTTGACAAGATTCATTCTCCAGAAAAAAAAAGAAGGAAAAAAAAGAAATTGAAAGTCACTGAATACCGGCGAAGATCTGGGGAATAAAAGAGAGCAACATTAGAAACACGCTCCATAAACAGGTTTATGGAAAGCTGAAGATAGAGATGCAGGCATATACTGAAGTTTCTTTTGAACATTAATATGCAAACAGAGGCTTGGAAAACCCAGGATTTCTACCATGACAATTTTAAATATTTGGCCTTTACAGAATAGCTTTTTCTGACTGTTTCAAAGACAACTACAAAAGAGTCAGTTAATCAGGAAAATGGTGGTGATTTTTACTTATAAAAGCAGCTATGTGTTACACATGGTATTTTATATGCAATTCATACAAGAGAATGAACACTTTAGTAATAGTGAAATATATCACCAAGAAAATAATAAGGTCTGCTTAAGGTCAGAGTCTGTTCATTCAGATAGGTTCCCACTGTTCATGTTAATGTGTTGTATTTCCTCCTTTCTTTGTCACTTTTTGTTATCTTAAAAACTCAAATTGCATCTCTGGAGGAAGAAGGTTCTGAAAAGTCCTGAAAGACCACTGATTCACTTTTTCTCTTCCTTATTATGATCTCGTGGCCACTTGCACAAGAAGCTGCTCCCCAGCAGCTGCAGCTTCAGGATTGCTCTCAGGGCTGCTCGAAGTTGCTGGGAATTGGCTTGCAGCTTGAAGCTTGGGATTCTGTCCCAGCCCCAAATTCCTCTGCTTTGCAAGTAACTTAGCAATGTGAACATAGGAAACTGGGCTCTGAAGAGTCCTCAGACTTGCTTGCTCTGCTCATTTATGGTTCAAAGAACCGTAATTTAGATGAGTGACACACCACTAAGTGTTTGCTTTTTGACTTAATCAAGAATAAAGGCAGTATGTAGCAGTTTATGGCTTATTTAAAAAATAAGCTCCTGTTTGGTTAACTTTGAAGTATATGAATCTGCACATTCTTAGTGTATATTGTTCCTTTCTTATTTTCTTTCTCAGGAGAGTTGTATTGTTCTTTGCCCAACCCTAGGAATGTTCATTTTGAATCTACAAACATGAAGAATGTCCTTCACTGGTTAGCACCAGAAGGTACAGGAGATGGAGTACTCTACAATGTGAAATATTCAGTGTAAGTTGGCTTCTTTATTGTATCCTTCACTGTTTTTTTTTTTAGCATTTTAAATTAAAAAAAAAAAAAATCTTCCTGCAAGATAGGGCTGCTAAAAAGTAAAGAAAGAAGAACTAAAGCATAGCTTAGATTTAAGCAATATAGTTTTTAACTTTTACTTCTGGTACTGCTTACTTCAGATCCAGTTAAAAAAAATTTATACGGAAACTCTTCCTATGAAAGGAGTGTGGGATGTAACCTGAAGCTTTCAGGGCATTCGGCAGAAATGAAGCTAAGGAATAAGCAGGGACAGTGCTGTGAATTGGCATCATAGTTGCCTTCTATATATGCTTGAATGGATCTGAGGATGTAGTATTTAAAGGAATATTGTAAGCAGACACAGTTTCATCAGTCTTTTCTAACAGACTCAACACCCACAGGTTTATTTCCATCCCCAAAGCTTCTCCAGTTTGGGTGTCAATCTGATGAAGTTTTCAAGTATTATAAACAACCAAGTAACATGATCAGAAACAGAGCTTGACTCTTCGTAGGATATCAAGGAATGTGAGTGAAGACCAGAATCCATTTCCTTCATTGCCACCAAGAGAGCGCTAGGTCATCGTAAGAACAGTATTGGAAGTTTAACTTATAAATAGGTGTAGTTCTGTGGACATGGATGTTATCGTGCTCCTAGTCTTAACCCAGTCTGGTAGCTTTTTCATGACACTAAAACAAATTTAGATCTCCAGAAGTTTCCTGCAACTTGTACTGATTTAGCAGTTAGAGTGTGCAACCTTGTTTCCCAGATCTTGCCGTCTGTGCTAGCAGAGGAGTAACACAGTCCACATCCCTCGGAAAGGCAAGATAGGCAAGATTTCTTGACTGTAAAGAAATGAACAATAATCATATAGAAGATAAAAAAACTCAGAGAGTGTTAGCTGTGCTGACCACAGGTCAGCAGTAGAGTAGTCATAGTTATGGGCCATCTTTCACACAGAATACAAAAATGCTCATCTGTATCTCCAGTTAGCTAGAAAAGCAAGACTTTGAAAATGCAGTTGTGTAGATGCTGCCACATTCCCTTATTAATTAGCAGCTAAATTGGGATTCTTCTTAGCATAATGTGAATTTGAGGAGTGGGAGCTCCTGAGAAAATCCAGGCATAAATTTTCCAAGGAAACTTGGATTTCTTCTGCTTGTGCTTAAGATCAGTACTGAAGCGTTATTGTAGCGTGCTAATGCTGCTGCTTCAACAAGAAGGATTTTGAAATGCATCATATTACAGATGGAGTGTTTATATTAAACAAGAAAAAAAAGTGACCAACAGCTTAGCACACATCTTTACACAGCAGGAAGAGCCACTCTACAGAACATTTTATCATTAACAGTTATCTTGACTCAGTTTAGAGTTTAAGCCAAAGCTGTGGAGACTGAAGTTGAGAGTTCCATGTAAGCGAATGTGGTATTGCTAACATCCCAGTTACCTATTGCCGTTTTTGAAAAGGACCTACACTGGTTTATTTTTCATTGAAAATTCATGTTTTTATCTCAGCTGAAGTTGGGAGTTCCTTGAAATAGCACATTTCTGCAAAACAGGCAGACTGTTCTTATCAGCTTGATCATCATTTCTTTGTATATAATCAGGTGAATGATACGATGTCAAGAACATTTGTACAGCTCCCTTCTCTTTCTCTTTCAACACAGATATGGGGTTGGCAAGTGGATTAGGAAGCCAGAATGCAGGAATATCAGTACAACATGGTGTGACCTCTCCAGTGAGACTGCTGACCATGAAGAGCAATACTATGCGAGTGTGAAAGCCTTCCTAAAAGGGAAGTGCTCTAACTGGATAGAGACAACACGATTTAACCCTCTTACAGACAGTAAGGAAAGCTAATCACAAAGCCAGGTGTTCATGGCCTTGGTTTATACTGTGTGCTCAGACTGCATCCTCATAGTATGCGATACTTTAATGTGTGCTTAGATTTTTTTGCTGCTGTTTGAGATTTATGCTGCTAGCAGCAGTAATTGCAGTCGTTGTAATTTGTAATTTTTGTAATAAATCTTTACTCAAAGGGAAAAAAGGGCATGGCACATATACTTTATGAAGAACTCTGATTTTGAAAAGGCCCTATTAAACCAAACAGTAATTGTACTCTAAAGCATCATATCTCTTATCTGTACCAGATAATATGACAATATACTGGTAATTCAGCTTGTTTTAGCAAATTGAGTTTCGATGTTGCACATTCTGCAAAGTCACAGAACTTCCTAGGCAAAATTCCAAGTCAGTGTTCAGCTTCTTACTGTGAAGTTTCAGTTACTTACGTGGAAGATATTTTTATATCAGTATAAATAAATTGTTCAAGGTTCTATTTAGACTACCCAAAATATTACAAAAATATGATTGCCTTTAAGAAGTTGCACGGTCAAACCTTCAGATTCATGTAACTATTTCTTATAAGTTTTTATTTTTCCAGCTAAAATTGGCCCACCTATGGTAAATGTGTCTTCTACCGAGAAATCTATTTCAATCACACTGACTGTTCCTGAGAAGTGGAGAAGTCCTGATGGAGAATCTATATCTCTGCTTCAAGTATATCCTGGCCTGCAATACAACGTGTCTGTCCTCAAGAAAAAGACAAAGAAACGAGTAAGCTCTGATAATGCTACAGAACTTTACCTATTAAGTCTGTGCACTGTAACACCAAGAACTGAAATAAGGCTCATAACATGACAGGAACCGTAGGGTCATTGTCCATCTTCCTGTGTCAGGCAGACCAAAACTGGATGCACTACTCTAGATGTGGTCTGATGAGCACGGAGTGGAGGGGCATAATCCCTTCCCAGCACCTACAGAATCTTCTCCTTTTGACACAGCCCAGGATGCTATTGACCTCCTTTGCTGCAAGGGTGCATTGCTTGCTCACGTTCAGCTTTCTGCCTATCCCAGCCCTCTTCAGCAGAGTCTCTCCTCAGCCAGTCAGGCTCACCACACATCACAACAAAGTGCATCCTTTGCCAACACATCTGAAAGTCTTCATTCATCTCTCTCTCCAGATTTAAATTCCATAAGGGAGTAATTTTCACCAAAAACAGTAGATAAGGAGGCAGTTAGTGATTATTCACAAAAATATCCATTCTTCTCCTCCTGTCCTCCAGACACAACACCTATCTAGCAAATGTCTGCATTTCCAGAAAAGAGGAGAAAGGGTCTTACACCAAAACAGTCCCCTTCTGTCAAAGGTATATTAAAATGCTGAGATTAGCATTAGCTTGACAAAGAGCAGTTACTTTGAATTCCAAGACCTACATAAAAACTTATTTTATGGCTCCTAACTTTACCAGAACATCCAAATTTGAAAGATTTTCAGAACCTGTATCACGTGCCTTTCATTTGCCTACACATCAGGAAGGGGCTAGTGTGGTATTTTATCTCTACTGCAACATCAGCATGAGAACGTGGGCTGGTGATGATACGTGATCCTACTTCACATAAACTGTGATGTTGTGCAGTAGTAGTAAAAGGGTGATTGAATGGGAGATAAAATATTCAGAAATTATGTGACATAGTGAAGACGTTGAGTTTTGATTGCATTAGGAAAAAAAAAAGGATACAGCTGGCAGTTATTGGAGCATTATTATTTATTTCGGGAAATGTGTTCTCGTGACAAATTTTATCTGTAACATTTTTACCTTTCTGTATGTGAGGAGTTAAAGAGGAAAGACAGACTTTTTTTGTATGTATCTTCTAGTGGTTGTTCTCCATCAGCAACAGCACCTTGGTTGTGCCCTGGTTAGAACCTGGAACAGCTTACTGTGTCAGTGCGCAGATCCATGTCACTACACCTCTTCTACACAGTGGGTTTTCCAAAGAACACTGCATTTCTACTTTGAAAGGTACGTGTAAGCTGGCAAATTACAGAGTTAGAGAAAATGGTGAATGAGTTTGTAATTTTTGCTGTCTATTCTCTCTCTGTGGATTCACACTATTGAACTTATTTTTGACTTTAAAACATAGTTGGGTCCTGCTGACTGAAAGATAAGACAGTACCTTTGAAAAAAAGGCTCTGCATTGCTTGAGTCTCAATGAATGAGATCTTTTTTTTTCTCCTTGAATGATGCTTGGGAGTGACAGAGCTGGGACAATCTGAGGGGGTAGAAACTAGCAACAGGAGAGCAAGAGGGAGGGATTGTTACTTAATTTTACAGGTTTTTTTTACTTTTTTTTATAGTTTAATTTATTATTTAGACTGAAATAATAAAAGATTGTTCTGTAGCTCTTTTTTTCCCCAGATTTCCTGTAAATTCCTGTTTTATTTAAAATATTTGCATCCCATGTCCCAAAGAGCAGTATGGTAAATGTGAGTGTTACTGTCTGAATACATTATGAAGTTAAGCCGTACAACAAAAACTTTTGCTTTGTTAACAGATAAAACAACAGATGAGACTATAACAGTTGTATTTGGATACATTCTGCCTATCGTGCTAGCTGTCCTTTTCACTTCAGTGGCATGCTGCTGTGTGCACAGGTACATTCATGTCAGCAAACAGAAGCATCCAACAAGCCTGGTATGTATTCTTTGTTGCCGGATGACGCTGCCAGCTTTGGATCTCACAGCAGAGTTGTGTGTTTTCCAGGAGGAAACCAAGGCTAATTGCAAATGAAATCTCTAGTTGCCACTCTGGTCAATTATAAAACAGAGGAATAACTCCAGTTAGCAACTGTGACTAGATATGAGAAGATGACCAAGGGTAACAAAGATTGGAATAGATCTGTTCGCTTGGGAAGGTTCAGTGCCACAGGCAAGGTCTGAGATGAACTGAGGCAGATTCTGTAGGAAGTCAGCACTCCTGAAATGCATTCAGAAAGAAGCACAGAAGAGAGTTAGTGAACAAAAAGTTGAAATCAGAAACTAGAAGAGGAAGTAATTCAGCAGTGCAGAATCGCCTTGATATTTTCTTGGATCATTACTAGGTGCTGCCACATTTTCCCATGTATTTGGGAAGGTTTTAGCACAGAAAGGTTATTTAATCTGAATTTCAGGAGGTCGTTCATATACTGGATTCTGTTTTTTTGCATCCAGTACATTACCAACAAGCAAATTCTGTTATTTTTACTCCCCAGAGACACTTTCTATGTAAGAGTGTTTGCAGATTTCTTAAAACCACTCTTTAAAGTTGGTTAAATTTTGGAAGGAACACATGAAGTTTACGAAACGTTATCTGTTTCCATCCAATAAGCCCAATGAAATTTTCTTACAGCTATCTATCTGTAAACACGTTGCTCAATCACAAAAGTGCAGTTGATGAGCTCTGATGTTAATCCAGTCTGCACGACACGGTGTGGTGGGAGGTATAAGGGAGGTAGTTTCAACACTTTGATCTTTCTAAAGAAATCCAGACCAGCAGAGATGATAGAAGTGTTTTTCAGAGGGACTGACTGCTTCTTGAAAGGGTCAGAAGGAAGTAGCAGAGTAGCTGCTGCTGCAGTGTAGTCAGGCATGTGCCAAAACACCTGCAACTGACAAGGTGCCAGCTTTGTCCTGGGGTACAGGACATGGTAGGGGGAGATAGCAGTTTGCCACAGTTTGGAAAGCTAGAAGGACAAAGGTGCACAGCCAGAGGACTACTTAAAGAGAAATTTCCACTCAAAAGTAGATTAAACTCCAACTCCAGGAGTCTTTTCTCTTATAGCATTGTGTTGTTTTTGTGGGTCTTTGGGAAGTTTTGTTGGGATTTTTTTGCATCCAGTGAACTTTATGTTCAGCTTGAAAGCTTGAGTTTTACTTCTGCACCTCTTAATTCAGCTCATGTAAAGATAATGAATGAATATGGAACTGCTGTTTTAGCGATGGGTTTTGCTTCTCCCAGTCTACAGACCATTCCACACAGCCATCCCTTGTGGTCACAGGGAGGCAGAATAAGCAATTTGGTTTGGTCTGGCACTTCTGACCCGAGGAATCTTTCAGACTACGTAGATTAGTGGTTTTAGTCCTCCATTCAGGTTTGAAATGTTGAAGTGCAGCTTTTCGTGGCTGTTATTCTATTGCATTTTCTTTTAATGTCTGCTATACAGTGCTTCGATCTGCTATCTATGCTAGAAATACTAGTCATTTCAAAAAGATTGTATACTGTTGTTTAACTAGATCATTTATTGCATTCATAAATCCAGCCTGTGAGCAAACGCAGAGTGCAGGTTCTGTACACTGCTGTATTTTCCCTCTCTGAGAGGAAACTTGGTATTATTTAATCCTCTGTAAGTCGCGCCTTAGCATGGTAACCAACTGTGTGGGATGTGGTGACTGCACTTCCTTTTTGCTGGTTAAAGAGAGTGGAATAGATTTCTGTAGTCTGTGACCCACGTGCAGTTCCGATGTTTTCTCAGTCACTTGATTTTGTGCTGGTGGAAACAAAACCAGAATTTTGACAGAATTGTTCTAACCATTATTTTGGCATGGAGAAGATGAGAAAAAGGAAATTAGAGCTGATCATAATATACTTTTACTTCTGACAGAACAACAAAAGCAGAGCATTTTAACAGTCTTACAGGTATACATGATGAACTTCCTTTTTCCCTAAACTGAATTATTCACTCCTAATATGGTCTAAGAAAGCCTCATCTTTTAAAAACAGACAGTAGTGTAAGAGGAAGCAATATGGTATTTTTATTATACTTAAATCAAAATACTTTTTGCTTTCCAGGTATGGCACTATACTGATAAATGCAAGGAAAAGGTTTTTATACCCTGTGAAAAAATAGTGGTCAACCTTATCACAGTTAATGTGGATGAGCACAGACCGTCTCAGGAATCCATTCATCCATCAGAAATGAAAAGCCCCCGTTATTATACTGTTTACAGTGGCACTGAAGGGAGAGATTTGTCTCCAAAAGAAGTGCTGGAAATAAAATACTTGCTGGATATTTCTCATGAAGAGATTTCACAAGAAGAGGACATTTTAGCTGAGGGGGACAAAACTGGAACAAAGAATGACCAGCCTGGAACAAAGAATACTTTGAGACAAAAAAATGGAGGGACTGTAGAGTATAAACTCAGCGTAAGGGCTGAAGACTTCGGTCCTGGCCAAAACCTAGAAGAACTCAGTCTGAAAGAGAAGACTTCTGCACCTGGGGAACTAGGTGAGCCACAGACTGCTTTGGGAAACTTAGTTAATTTTAATACAGGAAAGGCATATTGCCCCCAGCTGGAGGTGAGGGCAGCAGACCCTTCTTTGGGACAGGAATTAGAGGAACTTAAACTGAAGATGGCTGATGCAGTGGATGAATTGCTAGGTAAGACCTGCATCAACTTGGTGGACTCAGATGATGAAAAATCTGGGCAGACATCTTATCATTGGCTGGGAAAAATAGCACATGGTGTCACAGAGAATGAGAGTGAACAGACCATACTGGTAGACTGGGACCCACACACTGGCAGATTGTATATTCCTACTTGGTTCACTGTTGAAAATGAGGTGTGTAAAGGAGTATTTAAGTGTGATGTTCCTAACAAAGAGGGAATTTTGTCCAGACTGTATGAAAAACAGGTATCTGAAGAACCGTCTGAGGACCAAGAAATGTATCTGCTGCAATTTCAGGAACAATGGGGACTGCATGTAGAAATGGAAGACTGAACAAAGATTTTCTAGAATACTGTAAACCACAAAACCCTGTTTACTTTGCCAGAGAGAATGGTGGACTCAGCAGAGAAAACATATCTTAATGTATTGAAAGTTTTTAGAACCGTCACAGTTGAACAACTTATTCATGATATTTATAACAACTTCCAGGCATGATATTGGTGATTTCAAATCCCATTATATACCTCTCTGGTAAAATATAATGGTTGTGAGATTACCTTCTTTTTAAAAAATAAAAATCTCTGTAAAAAGGGTGCATATTGTAATTGCTACTAAAGCAAAATATTTTGGTTTGAAAGCTGTTATTTTTAGCAATAAAAAGCAACAGTATGATATTTTGCTGGGATGTGCCAAGTACCTTGACACAACATAGCCTTTTTTATGTCTCATTCCTGCTAGTTTTAATGGGTGCAGTTGATTTTTTGTGGAAGTAAAGGGCACCTCCAATATATGGTTTCTTTGTTTTATCTACATTCTATTTAGTGAGGACATTCTAATCTTTTTTTTTCATGAAAGACTCAACTGGAATGCACAGTCACTTCCCTACTGCTGCTCAGATACACATCCAACAAAATTTCTTCTAGCAGGTACAGATACAGGTTCAGAAAACGTGGTGGAGAAGGTGGCAAGCACTAGTCATATTTTACTCTGAGGGAAAATGTGGTGTGGGGGAATTTAGTAATACACCTGCAGTCTTACTGGATGGCCTGTGCCTCACCCAGCCTTAGCCACTAGCAGTATAGAAGCTGTTTCATGATGAAATGACTCACGTCCTGCAAGTGACTGTTCCTCCCTAGTGACTCTAATGGCAGGCTAGCATGACTAGCTCAAATGGAGAAGTCTGCTCTAGGCTCACCAGTGCTTTTCCAGGTACATCCCACTTAACACAGCAGACCCAGAAAGCGTCCTGGTGAGCTTTCTTTTCCTATCTGATGTCCAAAACAGGACTTTCAATACAAGTTCACTTTTTATCCACATTCTGTAATATTTACTTAGGATAGTAAAATTACCAGACATTCTAGAAATTACCTACTGAGGCAGGTGACACTTCCTTTCAAAGCCTGTTGGACCCTCTTTTTCTTAACAGACTTTTTTTCTTTAGAACACCAGAGTAAATCACAATAATGATATATTTAGTTTTCAAGGAGAAACAACAAAAGAGAAAACTTTTCTGTTGTGTTTAATACTCGTAACCTCCAATACATGGTGTAATTTTGAAGGAAGAAATTTAGCAATATCTTTTTTTATTCCAGTAATTTATTTGCTGCAGGACTTTGGCTTTTTCTTTGAGTATTCATCCTCCAGAATATGTTAGTTGCAGTCATAGATTTTAAAACAAGAAATGACAGTCAAACATTTCACACTGATGACTACTGATGTAAAAAAAAAAAAAAAAAAAAAAAAAAAAAAACACCTCTCAACTGTCTTTATAATAAGGATATATTTTGCAGCAATGTTACATCTAAATGCTTATATCATGTATTTATCTTCTGAGAGATTCACAGAGGAAGGTCACAGCTCAGGGTGGAGTAAGAAAATAGTTGGAGAGTGTCATCTGAGAAGCTGGGAAAAGGACAGAATTTCTACTGTTACACACCAGCTTCATTAAGCCATCCAAAATAGTCCCACTATTTCCTAAAGATTTCTTAACTAACCTCTGGGATCACAGTCTTCCAGTTGACTTCTGTGATATGGGCACTTGTTTTTTTCCTCCCAATGAATAACTTCCTTTTCTTTTCCTATAGCCCACTGAATTTTATTCACTTATTCCTGTCCTAAGATCAATTAATTGTTCATCTTGTATGTCTTTCATACAGAAGAGTGAAGATGCTCCAACTCCCCTACTAGTTTGTTTCTGCTGCCAACCAACATTCCTTGAAAAGGAAGGCATCTTTATTTTTGGTTTGCATTTTCTCTGGTTTTATTTGCCAGCTGTTGATGTGTGCAACAAACTTTGCCCCAGTAGTTGTGCAAAGACACATACCACGATCATGTCGCTGCTGATTAAATTTGAGAACTTGATAAATAAATCATACAACTTCATTTCGTCCAGTTCTTTGGTCATTTAATCCTCTTCCTGCACATATAATTGTATTTTTTTAACCTTCCACTTATAGTTCAGTTGCGTAGCAATTAATTTCTCTCTTGCACTTGAAAAAAGGCATCACCTTCGTAGCTAACGTTAATTGTGATCATAATATACGGTATTGAGATTCTTGTAATCAAGCTGCATTTTCAGGATAAAATTTCATGATAAATAAGTTTGCAGATGACACAAATTTGAGTGGCAATATCAAGCTGCCTGTCAGGCTAGAGGAAAAGGATGCCATGCAGAGGAACCTGGATGGTATTGAGAGGTAGGCCCATGCCAATCTAATGAAGTTCAACAAGGCCAAGTCAAGGTTCTGCATCTGGGACGGGACGATCCCAAGAGCCAAGTACAGACTGGACAGAGAATTGCTCAAGAGCAGCCCTGATCTGGGGGTGTTGACTGATGAAAGACTCAACATGAGCCAACAATGCATGCTTTCAGCCCAGAAGGCCAACCATATCCTGGGCTGCATCAAAAGAAGTGTGACCAGCAAGTCAAGGGAAGTGATTCTGCCTTTCTACTCTGCTCTCATCAGACCCTACCTGGAGTGTTGTATCCAGTTCTGGGGCCCTCAACACAAGAAGGTCATCGAGCTGTTGGAATGGGTCCACAGGAGAGCCATAAAGAAGAAGAGAGGACTTGACCACCTTCCCCATGGGGAGGGGCTGAGAGAGTTGTGGCTCTTCAACCTGGGGAAGAGAGCACTGCAGGAGGACCTTATAGCGGCTTTCCAGTACCTGAAGGAGCCCTACGGGAAAGCTGGGAAAGGACTTTTTTTTGAATGCCAGGACAAGGGGAAATGGCTTTAAACTGGAAGAGGATAGGTTTAGATCATATATTAGAAAGAAAAGGGGAGGGTGGTGAGACACTGGAACAGGTTGCCTGGAGAGGTTGTGGATGTCCCTTCCTTGAAGGCTTTCAAGGCCAGGCTGGATGGGGCTTTATCAAGCTGGTCTAGAGGGAGGTGTTCCTTCATATAGCAGAGGGATTGGAACTAGATGTTGTTAAAGGTCACTTCCAACCCATTCTATGATTCAGTGGTGAATTTATGTTTCAAAATAGTAGCTAATTTCTGGACAAATATATTTGCAATGCATTTTTTGCTTCCTTTTAATCTTAATTTGTTTTGTTTTGTTTTTTATGCAAGCAGTTCTTGTTTGTTTTCATAAGATATACTTCCAAAGTTTTCTCAGGATAATCACAACTGGAAAAAAAAAAAAAGAAGGGGAAAAGTGCTAATAACTTTCTTTTATATGCAAATAATTTATCTAGTTACTTAGCCAAGTTCTCGAATTGATTAGAAAGGAAAACATGCATTAATTTCAAGCAATACTATAGCAGTAGACTGTTGAGAGCATTTTTATTACCCTCAAGGACATTCATGTTTTGCCTTAAAACTTTCTAATTATATGCAGCTGGTCAGGTATGGTAGCTTCAGCAAGTCAAACAGTCAGCAAGTAACAAAATACTTCCACATCAAACTGTTACTCTACCTACAGATTTCAGACCACAGGGTTGATTTCAAACAACTATTAATCACATAGAAGATCCGAGCAGTAAGAGAACTGATGCTTTCTCAGTCTTTAATACTTCATTAAACTTTGGTTAGCCACATTTAATGGACTCAATGCAGCCAAAAGCAAGGTTATATATATAGACTATACTAAAACACAAGCCTACCTATAGCCTTGAAGTCTATGATTTTGGAAACAATGTGGGAGGTTATTAGAACTAAATAATAGTGCATTGAGTACAAAAGAACATACACTTAAGCACAACAGCAACAAAAACAGCACTTTACCTCTGTTTGTACAGTTGATGTGGCCACTACTAGAAAAATAGCATCCAGTGTACAAACTAAGCAAAGTCATGAAGATAGAAGGTAAATGCTGCAATGGAGGTCTAGCAGTGCTCTTTTGAACTTGAAAAACAGGAAGTCTAGCTATCAAAAATGAGTTCTAATGGTGATGAAACTGATAGCTAGGTGTGGGCACACACCATTTTGGAAAAGGAACTGTAATTGTAAATGTGGCTTGCTGCCTACAATTCAGAGGGAGTGACAGGGTTCTCGAAGGAGTGACTGAAACAGGCATGTGAGCACAGGATACACCTGTGGTCTGACTTACAGCAGCTCTGGAAAAATTACTGCACAAAGAGAACATGCTGATGGAAAAATACGAACATGGCTTGCAAAAATACAGCTTGAGCTGTGCACATAGTACAACACTGACTGCAGACTGAGAACCCGTACAGTGTGGGAAGTTAGCCAGATGAGGAAAACATGATAACTGCCTAATACAAGATGCAGGATAACATGGAGAGAAGTGATCTAATTCTTATAAGGGTAGCCAAATTTCACATCTGTTGTATGCAAGCAATCTGGACTTCACAGAGCACTCCAATCACCTAACAGAGAACTGCTGCATTCTTGCTCTGCTGGATGGATAAAGGAGCATGTGTGGCTGGACAAAGCTGAGATGAGCACGTTCTCTGTGAAAGTGAGATCAGAAAGAGTTCTGATAGGGGCAGTGGACAAGAAGTTACACTTTGGAGAAGTCAGCAGTGCATTAGCATCAGTGATGATCCAGTTATTTGCAGCACACAAACAGTGCGTTGATTAGGAATTAGCTAATTAGATCTGGAATAAGCTGCTTGCACTGCTAAACAGATAGCACAGCTCTTCCTATGGAATCCAGCAAGGGCTGTAAAAAACATTCTCAGGGCCTAGGAAATTCACAATACAAAAACATATTTGTCCCAAACAAAGAAATTCTTCAAGTTACATTATTAATTGATAGTACTCAACTTCCACTGATTTCAAATTAAAATGTAAGTGAAGCTTATTTTTAAGCGCTTCACTGAAGAAAGATGACTTTCTGAATTTGATACTGACAAATTCTATCAATTTTTATCAAAAGAGAGTTAACTCAGAGTTCTCTATGGCCTGACCTGCAGCTACAGGCTTAAGCAGACCAAGTGATAGAAAAGTGAAGCAAAAGAAATTTAAATAGAACTGTGCCACAGCTTGAATACAAATCATACAAGATACATACAAGAACAACTGTTTACTAAGTGCTGTGGAAACTCTCAAGTGACTGTATAGAACTTTCAAACAAGCCTGTCTTTCTTCAACAATAATACTAAAAGTTAGATGATACTTCGTGACCTAGAATATGCTAGATGGTAGAACAATGCACATGTTCTATGAAGTCTGAAAACTAATCTTTTTTTTCCTTTCAAATAAGAAACGTGGTTCATCCATACAGTGGAATATTAACCGTTTTTCCAAGCGTCATATTTTTGAATTAGCTGCAGGTTTTTGTTTGATGTGATTCATTTTTACAAAGTCTAAGATTTAAAACCATTTCACTATCTCCCATTGGCCGTGTGAAATACCAATGTTCTCCTTAAGGGGAAGACAAGGCAATAAGCTAAGATTTTGCTGTTTTGGTTTTGCATATAGGTTTCAAGCTTCATCAGCCCAGGATCAAATAGCAGTAAGCGTAGGAAGTCATTTTCATGTTTAGTGTTATCTACAAACCATAAATAATTTGCGTAATTTGTATATGTAGTATACAATGATAATAGTGAACTGTTCTTAATTTCTCACTCTCTTTTCCTTTTTCTGGTTCAAAGAAAAGGGAAGAAAAAGTACAGACTTCTGTTTTTGAAAACCTCTAGAATCAGTTTAGCTGATACAGATTTTCCTAGTCTAAGCTAGGTTTTAAGAAAAGGACTTACTCCTTAGCACCATATAGCTGTGAGAACCTCAGGTAGGGAATAGGGATCAAAAGCTTCGCAAGATTCCCCCAACTCTTCCTCAGCTCCACCTTTTGTATCCATTCTGCTGGAGGAGCAGTATCCTACATAACAGTAATGTTTTTCCATCACACTTTTCTTGCAGTGAATGCTGGGTGCTTGCCACTGCTTGTGACATTATTGTAAGCTCTGTGCAGGCTGAGAAACCAGCAGAAAGTGAACAGTTCTAATTCCACAGCACATACCATCTTGCCTGCTAGGTCTCACTCCAAGGTCCAAGGCCTCACTCATTGCCTTGTCAAAGTTACAATTATTTATCCAAGCAGAGAGCTAGCACTGCTCCTGACAGAAGCTCTCTACTAGTATCTGGAATTGCCACAGCAATGCCCATCGTGCCAGGAACTGTCCTTATTTCACAGCAACTCACACAGGCACTGGTGAGCCCAGCCTGTGCCATAAACATGCATCATCAGCTCTGCCTCCCAAAAACTGGCTTCCAGAAATATCTTCCAGCTGTCCAAAGTCAGCTGGCATGCTGACATAGCATGCCCCATGCTGATAGCCTGCAGTGCTGCTCTCTTCCAAGTATAAGTAGAACAGTGCAGTAGGGAGGCTGAGAAAAGCAGACACTTAACATGCTAGGGAGCAGAATCCTGTTTTAGGTCTGTGAATGTTTCCAGACAGTACTACAGTACACTGTAAGCTGCTTCAGTTTAAACAGAGGCAAACCCCATTAGGCTGTGTGGCTATCAGCAGAACTGCTTCTGCATCTTCCCTTTGTTCTTGGCCACAGATGAGGCATGGGATGAGGGAAGTGGTACTTCTCTGTAAACCCCTTGTTTGGGCAAGATGGGCCCCCTCCACCTGTGCTCCAGTGTCTCAGTCCTGCCCCTCACTGCCTGTGCCTGCTTCCAGACTTCTGCTCTTTCTTAGCATCCTCAGCCCAGAGCTCTCCCTGCATAAGTGCTGATCTACAGCTCTGAAGAGAGAGTTTTTTCACCAATATTCTGTTGGAAAATGTTATCTGGTTTTTTTTTTAATGCACTTTTTTAATGCATTTTGATGTTGGTTTAATTATTCTCAAACACTTTATATCTATTTGTACATTTATTTCTTACCTCACATCTGTAAGAAGAAAATGAAAAAAAAAAAAAATTCCTTGGACAACCCCTTGCTTCCTGTAATGTAAGCAACTGTAGCTCTACTAAAGATCACAAGGATTCAGATTTTGCAACATTATTTACTGTTACCCCATTGGACTTAAACCCATGGTGTGCTCTATCTGTCTCTGCTCATCTGACTTAAAAACAGCCCAAAATATTTGTCCGTCTAAACTGAGTATGTTTACATTTTCCTGTATGATCCTGGACACATTTTACAATTTAAGCAGTTACCAAAGAAAACAATTCTGTTTTTATCATAGAATCATAGAATGGCCTGGGTTGAAAAGGACCCCAAAGATCATGTAGTTTCAACCCCCGCTGTGTGCAGGGTTGCCAACCATCAGACCAGGCTGCCCAGAGCCACATCCAACCTGGCCTTGAATGCCTCCAGGGATGGGGCATCCACAGCCTCCTTGGGCAACCTGTTCCAGTGCGTCACCACCCTGATGATTAGGATGAAAAACTTCCTCCTAATATCTAATCTAACCTCCCCAGTCTTGGTTTAAAACCATTCCCCCTTGTCCTATCACTATCCGCCCCCATAAACAGCTGTTCCCCCACCTGTGTATATTCAAGTACTCCCTTCAAGTACTGAAAGACCGCAATGGAGCCTTCTCTAAGCTAAACAAGCCCACCCAGTTCCCTCAACCTCTCTTCACAGGAGAGATGTCCAACCTATTTATGATTAAATAGGTTTCAAAAACAAAGCATAACAACTGTTGGGGTGAACTTTTCCCTTGTACGAACATTTACTATTTACCTGGCTTCATAAACAAACAGCACAAATGTCAGTAAATAGATCTTCCATGGTCAATCCTACTTTTTAGCTGTGGGAAAACACAGATCACAATCTGTTCTACTGCTCTTTTCTTTCTAAGCCCTTTGTGCAAGGACTCACTTTTTAAGCAGTAGCCAAAAAGCAACCAGCCAGCTAGGAATACCCAGCAGTTGTTCAGGGGTAACACGCCAAATTAATTTTTAGCAGTGCTGTTGGTGTGTGTGGCAAAACAGCAAAGGAAAATAGTAAAAGCTGTTTAAGGGAAGCTTTCTGCTCTATAGAATCAGGCAATTAATTATGACTGCGATGAGTAGAGAGGCCTTGCATCTTCCCCAGGTTAACAGCAGGAGCCTTCTACCCTCTTCTTGGAACTGGTTGCCACCCAAAAATCAAGGTGCCTGCCTCCCAGCACTGACCTACTGGGGTTCTAAATGTGCAGAAATAAAAGCTTTTGACAAGGGGCTACAAATAAATTACAGGGACAAGTTTAGCCTCTACCTTTAGTTGTCACTTGAAGTGTTACTAAGGATTACAAGCAGAGATACTTCTAGAGGAAAACAGGAGTAGCGACAGTAAATTTGACTCTTGCTCCTTTCTCTTGCTCTCTAAGGACCTCATTGTAGCTGCTGACAAATGGCCTGCAGCAATGTCACCTGCTCTGTAGAGCCTCTGCACACAGACACCAGCAAGGAGCTCTGTATGCTCCTCTTCTGTTACAGAAGCAGAGATTATCATTAAGCCAGCTCATGGCTTTTCAAAATGAATTTTAAAAAATATTATTTTTAAAAATCACATCTTTGAACACAACCCTTACACTCCAAACTGCCTATTGTACTAATGGATTGATGGCTAATCCACCATACATTTGGGGTGCCTTATACCAATATGTGAACGTTAATTCCATTTGTGTCCCTCCTGTATTTATAACATCCTTAACTTCTCATTGCCAGCATAAATATTTCACCATGACCTTTTGGGATAGCTTTAATTCTACCAAAAAAACACAGGTGTCAGAACCATATACGCTCCCAGCCCTGCCAAAACATTCCCAGAGCTCTATGAACACATTTCAGTCTGACGTGGAGGTGCTGCAAGACTGTTGTTAGCTTTTACTCATACAGTAAACATTTCATTTGTGTCACAAAAAGCTCTTACTTCCACGACATCGACCAGTAAGTTTCTTACATGCAGAGGCCTCACATAGGATCAGTTCAACCCTACTTACACCAATATTTTTAACAGAAACCTTTCTACCATCAACACAAGTTCAACCTAAGCCCACTTCTGAAGAGAAGCAGAAACCCTTTGTTTTACAAAGCACACAATATGCTCTTGAACAAAAAAAGCACTCCTGGTTTTCAGGGCTTTATCTATACTGTTGATAAAAAGAAGCTAAGGAGCAATACCTGACCCAAGATTCAGACAGAGCAGCCAACCCACAATCTCTCTAGAGCAGAATGACTGTGCAGTGTTATACTGCATTTGGCCTTAGGCCTTCTGAATACTGTATGATCTATTTTTCGTCATTCTCAAGTACACCCTTATAACAGCAGATGTTTTACCCTATTACTGCTGCCATGCAATGTTTTCTCATGTCTGTTGAGGATTTTCTTTTTCTAGCGAACCTCAATGGAAATCTCTTCAAAAATCTTGGCACTTCAGTGCTGCTGTCAGACCCACCATGCAGTAATTGCTGAATGACCAGGTTCCTTCTCAATACCATGTTAAAAAGGAGAGAAATCTATGGCTTCTGCCAGGGTTGTAACGATGGAGCCTGAAGAACAGTGTGGTCAGGGCCTGAGATCCTCAGTGACTGCACTGAACACTGGACACAGAAATGAGCTCAGTCCTGAGCTTGATGGAAAATGCAACTAAACATAAAAAAGGGAACACCAAATAATTTCTTGTGGGCACTCAGCAATGCAGAATCTCCTACCATTTAGTATCTTCCTCATACCTATGGCTGTTTTTAAGCAAAACCATCTCAATTACCATTTACATTTTAAGCATTGATGATGTCACATTACTACTGTCTGCCTTAAAAAAACAGCAGCCTAAGTAAGTGTCCAGAACAGATGAGGCATGCATGTTCAAGGATCCTGACTGATCCAAAGCCAAATATTCCAGTAAATGGCTATAATGAAAATCCATTAAGAGGATGAATCAGTTGCAGCTTGTTTTCCCTTGCTTTTTACTGTTGTGTTTTTCATCATTAAGAAAACAGCTCTGTTCCTCATAACTTTGTTAGCATTTATCAGAAAGCTATCTGTTATAGCAGATTAAGAGTTCCTGGGAAAAAAAAAAACAAACACACATACGACCAAAACAAGCAACTAGATTTGTAAATTTCCTTATCTAACTCCTGGTCACCATAGCACACAGCAGATGGCCAGATTTGTTCCAGTCTTATTTGATTACTACTCATGTTTGTCTTTTCTGCAAAAGAGCACAAGATGCTATGCTGAGTTAGCTGGGAAGGACCTTCTAAAAGTTAACTGATCTTTCTACTCAGTTACACAGTGCCCTATCCATTGCTGTAAGTAATAAAGAAATCAGGTCTTGTACTGAGTTGAAAGTCAGTTCAACTAAGTACCTGAACTAGGCAGTCTGAATGTTATCCATTAAAAATGGAAATCTCATAGCAGCAAGCATGGTAAAAATATCAACAAGGAAAGTAACTCGAGTCAGGGATGGAAAGTTGTTTGCAGTTAACTACCAAGACAGGAATTTCCCATTTAATCCACATGCTTGCAAAAAATTTTATTAGAATGTCAGGCAAAACAATTTATTTCTTCCTGTTTTCTATTTGTTTCTATTACTGTGAGCTTATTGTTTATACAACTTCACAAATCTCTCCCTGATTTTCTGCCTAATGGAATACATGCAGAGCCCCAGTTTGATGCCTCAGGTAGCTTTTGCCAATGTCAGAGCAGGAGTAGGCCTAAAGGAAACACAGAAGTGTTTCAGCTGCCAAGACGCATTGCAGCTAATTATAACAATCACCAGGAGCTTCAGGGGAAATCCTTTGATTCATCCTCTAAACCACAAAAGCTGCTTGGCAGAGATGTGTCACACTACTGAGCGGGAAAGCCAAGGCAGCACCTCAGATTCTGCTGGCCAGCAAACGCTCCGAGACAAGGAGGCACTCCCACCTTTCCACTTATTAAAGCAATAAGGAATTCTCGAGTTTTCCCATACAACAGCTGCTAAGCAGTGCTAGCCTACACAGGAAGGGTACCCACTGACTGAAAACATCTTCACAAGCAGACCACAAAGTGCTTTCAGATTATCTGTATCCACTGTAGTTTTTTGATTATTTAAAGCTGTTGCAAGCAATGCAGGAAAACACAGACAACAAGTCACCCACCAATTACAGCTTCAAGGAAAGCAAATGACTGAGAATCTATTCAAAGTCATACCAAACTCCCCATTCACTCCCATTTTTTTCCTCAACTACTTCATTTCTGAATTATATGCTCAGGTCATAAGAGCATCAGAGCACAGGTCATACATACCTAGTTTTTTCTGCACTTTTTCAGTAACAGAAAAAGCACAAAATTAGTCAGCTTAGATTATCCAGTAGTGGCAGACTCAATATGAATTTTTCTGCTATGTAATGAATGCCAAGCCAGAAACAAGCAGCAGGTGAAATCCACATGCTACTTCCATACCTAGGAATGTAAATCAAGTGGAGTCACTCACTATGATTTATAAACATATAGTAAACCTAAACTTGGCAGGCTGCCTGGAAGGAGCACAAGTGTGATACGTAACTGAGGTTA
Organism: Lagopus leucura; assembly: GCF_019238085.1. Lineage (NCBI taxonomy): Eukaryota > Metazoa > Chordata > Aves > Galliformes > Phasianidae > Lagopus > Lagopus leucura. The sequence continues at coordinate 49,077,413 of NW_024962252.1, read as the reverse complement.
GTACACAAGTCTGAAGCGTTCTTGACTCTGCAAGTAAATGTAAGTTAGCACATACACTGTTCAGGCTCACATTCATCAGTTCATTTAAATTCACTTTCAAATTAAACCCCTGCAGCACTTTATGTAGGCCATCTCATGATTTTGCATTTGATCTCAAGGGCTGCTTATTCTCTCATCTGATTCCCATTAATCAAAATGACAGTCTCTAGCTAAATAATTTTACATGGGTCATCTAGCTGGTCAGTTTTATCTGTGAGGTGTTCAGCATTGCCATGAATTTTCCTCTACAGGCAGAACTTAACCAACACAACTGAGGCAAACTTCAGGCAAGTTCATCCAGTTGTTCATCAAAACATGGAGCAGCAGAAACCTGAGACTGAATGTACACTTTTGCATTAAGGGAGCAGAAGCAACATTTGGCAGGTTGAAGTGAAGGCAAATGTAAGAGCATCTGCCAATCAGATGCATTATTGAGCCCAGGGTCTCAGCTCACACTCTCACTTGCAGAATAAAGGCAGTCATTAAGAACTTGAGATACTGGGAGAGCTGAAGGTAACGAAAAGATTTCTCATCTGCCCTTTCTCAGAATTTCACTAGCAAAAAGCAAAGCAGCCAAAACACATTGTGCAATTTCCCTAAATACATTTTTGTTTCTATGTGTTTATTCCTTTGTTTTTTTTTCCCCTTCTTTGTGTAACCCAAGTGGAGTTTTTGTGTTTGTGAGACCTTGACGTGGGTTGATCCTGGTGTGCAGCCAAAGCCTTCCCAGCCAAATGAGGGACTGAGTTGGAAGGGCCAAAGAGAGAAATTGTGGGTTGAGACAATTTTACCTTTAATAGTTAAAGCAGCAGTTGCACACACAAGAAAAAAGAAAAAAAAAAAAAAAAGTGAGCAATTCACTCACTAATTACCATATTCAGGCAGATATATTTATCTATTTCCAGAAAAGCAAAGCTACATCACGCGTAACAGTTGCTTGGGATGACAAACAGCAGCCACAAAAATCTGTTCCTCTTTCTCCTATTTTCCCCAGCTTTTAATACTGAGTACAGCACGGGGAATATCCTTCCTGTCAGTTGGGGCAGCCATCCTCGCTGTAGCCTGGCCCAGTGTCCTGTGTACCCCCGAGCACACTAACTAGCATGAGAAACAGAGCCAGTAGCACTGCCCACCAGTAGCTGAAATATCCCTCCGTTATGAATACTGTTTTGGTCACAGGTCTAAAATGTAGCACCGCACAAGATACTTAGAAGAAAATGAATTCCACTGCAGCCAAAACCAGCACAGGTCTGCCAGAGATTTTTCAGAGATAAACACTATACAACACAGCTCTAAACAAAGTTGCAGACCCAGGACGGACAAATCACATGCCCTGCTTGCAACCTTTTTGCAAGATTAGTTAGCCCAGCCTCTTGTCACAACGCTTTTAATGGTCCTAGTCACCAAATCATTTTGTTGTAGGCACTAGTATCCCTGAAAAATATTTTGCTTTGTAGGTATAAATTTAGAGCTAGTGGAACTACTTCTATACTTGTAAAATAGGTAACAAAAAAGTACATTCTGTGACTGAAAAAAGGGCCATGCATATAAGTTTCTATACTTTGCTCTGGTAGTCAGTCTAATAAAGATGCAATCTCAACCTCAAAATTCACTCATGGCATAAAGGCAAATCATATCATCCAGGACATCTCAAAGAGGCATTTTTATAAGTAAGTCTGCTAAGCTTGGCACACCATGTGGAAAGATGCAAATCAAGGATTCTGGAGCATTTCAGGGCTAAGTTACTGCCATTTAACAGTTCTATAGGAAAGATGCAGAAATGCACACATCTAATACACCTCTCTAATATTCATAGACCTGGCACATTTGGAAACCCTTCTTTATCTTTTCTATAGCCTATAGATGAGAAGCTGCCTTATCAATACCTTGCCCTCCACACGGAAAGGAAGCTTTAAACCAGTACAGCTAGCAACTGGGCTTTCCAGGTGAAATTATTTACCACAAGCAAATAAACTGTCCTTAGGGGCCACACCCAAATGAATGGACATGAATCTGCAAGCAAGTTTTTAGGTGGGGCAAGAGATTTTTCCATTTCAGTACCTTGTTTGTGCCAGTTATTTTGGTGTGGGTTAGCATACCATCAGGCTCTTGGAAGTTGTTTTCCCTTCTGCACCTCAGTTGTGGCTCTCAGAAATCTGCTAGGTAGCTCCTGCAGGTGGATGAGAAATGATCAGGAGTTGCCTTTGCATATATATATATATACATTTAATAAGACTACGGCGTTTTCAATCTATTTTCTGCTTGCTTTAAGTACATGGTATACGCATGTAAAATGTTATCCTCAATCAAATGTTGAGAAGGAACCCTTACCAGGGCCCCTGTACCCCTGAAGGCCAGTACGTGGGTATTCAGCGCAGCACTACCCTCAGACACGGCAGCATGCAGCCACAGCCCCTGCTCCGGGCACCCACACACGCACGCACGGGCCCTGCCCGCGGCAGGCACTGTATCTTCTTCAAGCCCTGTGTGCCTGGTTCTAGCCATGATTGCTCTTATCTGGCTCTCGCCTGAGGGGTTCACTGCAGATAAGACTGCAGTTCAGGTCCAGCACCGGTTATTTCTCCATTTCTATTAATTAAAACATGCGAGGCAGGGAGGAGGAGGTAATAGATACAAAAAAAAAAAAAACCTACCCAGCGCCGGCAATCTCTCTGACCCGCGGCTCCGAGACGGGCGGTCCCCAGGCAGCCCCAGAGCGCACCTCCAGGCCTCGAGCGACGGTACGAGGAGGGGCTCCCAGCCATGACCCGCACGGCCTGGCCGGCGGCTGCCGCCATCTGCCGGTGGCGCTGAGGGGCGCTGGGCCGGGCCGGGCCGCGCGCCCGCGGAAGGGCCGCAGCTCTTGGCCTCTCTCTGCGAATATCCCGGATTGATTCAGAAAATGCTGGGTCAGAAGAGTGTCAGGTCGGGATGAAACGACAGCCATTTTGTCAGGCACTTTCGAGCAGTTACCTGGCCTGGCCTGGGGCTAATCCTTGGAGATTACCGTTCCCTCCATTCTGGAGCTGTCTTTAAAGACTGTCCGACCGCTCTGTGGCAATGACAGCACCAGCCTATGGCAGTGGTTGGATCGCTCACCTTGGAAGCAGTCACAGAATTTAAATTCTTCCTCTGTCCAAGGTCAGGTTCAAATCCATAAAGATTTGAACACACAGGATCTTTGAAGGCTCTACAGCAATACAGGAACTTCGGAAGCTATAATGGCAATTCAGGGAGGAAAGCTTTGTGTCTCTCTTGAAGAACACAAATGGAAACAACTGTGAGTCACGTTTCTGCTCTCATTACTGCTTTACTGTTTTATCCAGAAGTGTAAATGCTACTTATAATGGAAAGAATAACAATTCATCTGAATGTTTTCTGGATGGAGAATATGGCAGCTAGCATACAATTTGTGTGGGAGACTGACTTGTCAGTGTGTATAAGACATCCTCTGAAAATGCAAATGGATAAAGCCCATAGGGAGATTAGGCCAAAACCCAATTGATTTCTGGATCCCAGTCAGGCTCTGACATTGTCGAAGCATATCTCATGCCAATACTTAGACATTGCCAAATCTGAACCCATCTATCTTTTGCAGCATTTAAATACCCCAGTTCCCTCCACCCCATAGCTCCAGCACTGAAATAATAATATTTTCAATGAAGTATATTTTGTCTTTAAACAAAGGAAGGGGAGCCGTAGAAGGCAGAGAAGTTCCACAGCAAAAGTTGTCTTAGAGAAGAGCGGGATATATCCCAAACACTTGAGAAAGTCCAATCCAGTTAAAAAGAGCAGAAGGACTTAAGAAAAAAAAACAGACATAAACACAGGAATGATCCAAGGATGGCAAAAAAACTTTTCTTCATTTGTTACTATAGTATAGAACATAATATAGAATATGACAAGTAGCAGGACATAGCCAAACTGGCTCAGGGAGCTAGATATGCTAAACTGCTAATTGCTATCCATGATTTGGAAACCAAGCATGTAATAGCAGAGAGAAAAATAAGACTAGAAATGAGAACAAAGTTTCTTACTATTGGAGAATTAAAGCTGTGCCCAAACCTGAACGTTTTTAAGAGCTTCATGAATCAGTGAGAGGTATTCTATTTGAGATTGGATATAAGTGACCCTCCGTATTGTTGGCAGGTATAAGGTTATTTTTATTCATGGAGGAGAGACTCAACAAAGTCCTTGAGAGACCCACTCTTCTTCAAAATCAAAAAATACTCTTAGAACAAACTAGAATTTCAGCCAGATTAAATAATAATGCAGACAAGGCCAAGCTTTGCTTCTAGGTCTTCAGATGTTAAGGTATCTATGGGTGAAGTTCCCATTCTTAGCTGTAACTATCTATATCTGTAACAAATTTTGGGCAAATTTTGGACCACATTCTTATTTCCTGTACGTGGTGCTAGAAGTCCCCAAAATGAGAGAGAGCATTTTGTTGACTTCATACTGAAAAACGGGTACGGATAGCAATCCTCCATGTTCTGTTCCTTGTTCAGTGAGGAAAACATAATGCCAGGCCAGGAGCTCCGGTGATGCTAGGGAACTGGCAATGCCTCGACATGCAGTGATGGGAAGGATACCTCTTCTGTAGCAAGTGCTTCCCTCTGCTGGAGTAATGCCATAAAACACATTTTATGCTTGGAAACTCCTCACGTTTCACTAGTGCTTGGGCGTGTAAGTATAGTCCTCTTAGTTTCTTTGTCAGTGCAGCAGAACATAGTGCTTGCATCTTTTTCTCTTGGAATTACTAGAAAATGAAGGCTCTGCTCTTGGAAGGATGAGCTTCAGACAAGTGCCTTTGAAGATAAAGCTGGTATTGACCAGGCTGCTGCAACAATTTTACTGGTAGTACTTTGAATTAGTGCCTCTAGATTCGTGGATTTTTAGAAGTTATGAATGTGATAGGTGGACTGGAAGTGTGAACTTGGTATCAATCCTGCAGAGATAATGATACCAGGAATTCAGATTTTGCCTTTAGATTACCTTCTTTTTTCTTCTTCTTTTTTATGTTTAAATAAAAGCAATATCTTTTTCTGAGAAATCCAAATAATCAAGAGATCTGTCGAGACTTCTCAATTGCTTTTCTCTTTGAAGATAAATAGCATGCTTTTATGTTCATATGCACACTCTTTCACTATGACAGTTTCAGCCTATCAGATACACTGACAGTCTCTGAAGAACAACAAAAGTGAAGGAGTCCTGCTTTCATTGTTTGTAGTCAATACATTCTGCAGTGTAGAGTGACTGTGGAGAAGAACTGTAGGTAAGAAGACAAAAGTACTGTATTCCATACAATTACCCATCTTCAAAGAAATAAAGGCTTTGCTGATATATAAAGAAGAACAAACTGTGGTGCTGTAGTTATGCCATATTTGCTGCAACCTGTATGAATTAGTTTCCTACAACTATGAACTATGTTGGTGGTTTTCTAATTTACTTTGTCCCTCTGAGTGCTATTTTGTACTGCCTTTTGAGAAGAACTTAGGGTTTTAGACAAATTGAATATTATTCTCTATTTCATGTAGATCATCCAGCTCCAGTCAATGATTCAGTTTTCTATAACCCTTTTAAAATTTCGTTACATTTTTAAAATACAGAATTTTTTTCAGTTTGTTGGAGCTTATTCTTTTGCAGAAACACATTGCTCTAGAAATCACAAGTGGCTTCCCATAAACACACAGTACCCTTCCAGAAGTATCAGAGACTAGAGGTGCAGTAGAGGCTGTAGAAAAATGTGAGGCTGGAGTATGGCACTGCTATCCAATGACATGTGTTACAGCAATTATCAGACGAAGTGGAAGAGGTACTTACTCTTCAACTTATTTAAAACCTTTGCCAAGCTTGTGACTTTGGGCAGGGAATGGGGGAACCAGGGAGCCTTCTCTTGCTCAACAACATGGCAGTGGCAGCACAATCTGAAGGAAATAATTTGCTGTGCTCAGCTATGACAGAGCAATGTTTCTGTTTTCCCTGCCACAGGGGAGCCATCAATGCCTCTCGTGCAATATAAGCCGACAGAAGAGAGCTCCAGCTCCAAATTTCAAACCCCCAGACACTCTGGCTCAAGGGACAGGGAAATTGAAGCCTGTAGCCTGAATCTGCTAAGGTACTTTTTCTGTCTCATAGCCCTAGACTGAACACCATAGAGGGAGTCTCTGGAGAAGTGGGACTTGTTTCTTCCATTTTTCTGCATCTTTGTGACAGTTACTACCCAACAATTTCCATTTACACATATGCCACTTACATCCATTTCACTTTGGAGGCTATGTTTTTCTCCACAGTAGGTTGGGTCTTTGGGTACAGTCTGTGACAAGGACAGCATGCACACTGTCATAGACATCTGGGTAGGTACTTCTGCAGATTCCTTAACACAGTTTCTACTATGAGGAATGATAGATAGACAGGTTTAAAGAAAAAGCAAAATGAAACAATGCAGAGGCTCAGATAACCACCTCACCAGGATTTTCAGGGCCAGGCATGTGAGTTCAGGCAGACCAGAACCGGTGCAGCTCCCTTCTCATGGTGCTACACCCATGCAAACCAATCCAAACAATCCCACGATGACACACAGAGCAACCTCACGTGTCCACACCTAAGGCAATCTGTGATTGAGATAATCTTCCCAGGAAAAATGAAGACTTATTGTACACTAATCTTGAAAGCAGACCAACCCAGGAGTGTCACAACCTGTTTTACAGAGGAGGCACCTGAACTTCAGCGCCCTGCAGAGGGCTTTGGGAACAGTATTGCCCAGTTTTGAGACTGGTGGAGTGGACTCCTGGTGGAGTCCTCTGTTACTGAGGAAGAATACAAGCTTGCAGATAGCTCAGAGTGGATGCCAACAAAGGAGAGAGGACCCATGCAACAAACTAGGACCTGCTAACACAGGAAATGCTAAGTAGAGCAGTGAATCTTAAGATGTCTATTGACAAGGTATTCAAGTGTTAGTATTCATTTGCTGGCCATGGTAAATTGTCCATAGCTTGAAATTTACAGTTTTGTCATTTTTTGCTTACCTAATAAGTACTAACATCTGTATTCTACACACTGTAGCTGCTCTTCCTTTGATATGTTACCACAGAAAGATCAGGAACATTTGCTATCTGTACTATATATGTTCAGCTCATTGCTATAGAACACCAGACAGTGCAATCCCGTGCAGCAGCTTGGCTGACCATTTCACAACAAACAACCTATCATAGGCTCAGAGAATTTTTGTGTAGAGAATAAGAGCAGCTGCCCTATAGCAGAACTCTGCACTCTCTGCACCTTCTTTATCTCACTTCTACACCTGTGAGTTTTCTTCACTATTTCATTTTCTTCTCTTCACATACAAGTCATTATAAATTGTTGAGGAATACTGCATAATGTATTTACTAATAAGAAGTAACTCACATAATGCAAACCCACTTTAGGTGAGGCAATGTTATCTCTGTGCCCTGACAAGTTTATGAACTGTGAGTAATTTCATTATGAACTTGATGTAGTTTTATCTTTCAGTGGCATATATAGCTGCAGAGGATCACTCAATAGTTTATTTTGATTGCAAATTCTTTGGGCAGAGACTATCTCTTGTATAGGCAGAGCCTACCACAATGGAGACTTGATTTCGTCTGCGTCTTCCACATACTTCTGGGATGCAAATGTAAAGTACTATCAATTCACATGGCTGATTTTTTCCTAACATGCATTCGTGCTCACCCCACAGACACCATACTCACAGTGTACACAGACACAGGATAGAGAGTGAGGTGGGACAGAGAGATGGATAAGAAAAGTTTTAATAAGAAGATAAAAAAAGACAGGACAGACAGCAGTGACTAGGCTTAGGGCTTTGCCAGACAAGTGCAATGGCTCTGTTTGGTATTTGATATTCTTGACCAGAAATCTTATAAAGGGGCAGATACTCTCCTTCTGCACGATCGTAGATGTAGAAGCATATATAAATTCAGTAGGCACACAGAGGTGAGGAGTTGAACCAGCTGAGATCCATGGCTCCAGGAAAGGGACTAGAAAAAGAGCTCCGTGGGAGCAAAGACTAACTTAGCTGCTAAAACAACCTGCAATCATTCCTGTCCCGCATCAAAGCAGCATTTGTTGGCTCTAGTCTTGCTCCAGCACTTGGAAAATCACCATTGTGACTGTGATTGCTTCAGCTCTCTCCAAGGCACAGGACACTACTGGCGAGCTCTGAGACAACTGATGCAGCTGTAGAATAGAGTGTTTTGCTCCTGAGACAAGAGTTAGATACAACACATGACTGCCTCCATCCCCTTTTTTGTAGCCCTGTTGGCTAGAAGTAGCTCATGAATGCCTGCATCTCACCCACTCAGCAAATATACCTGCCTTTGTGCCCTCAGGTGGAGCTGGAAACCTTAATGTAGGGCTGAAAATCTCCGCAGGTTGAAGAACAATTAAAATCATGTTTTGCTATGAGCAGCCATACGTCTTTGTACCACTACCTGTTTTGTGCCTTGGGAAAGTTCAGCACTGCACATCTATAGCCGTGTAGCTTGTGATGCTTTAACTGATCTACCAGCTATGTGAATCAAGTTGTTATTGAATCCTGTCATTTCAAATCAGATCAGGTGTTAGGCTTTGAATTAGAATGCTAAATATAAAAAATGTTTTACCCAAAACTTAATGGTTTATAGGGATCTTTCTTTATTTCTAACTATGCTGAGTCACTATTTTGACAAAGCAGAGGAAAAAAAAAAAAAAGAAATCAACTGCAAGTAAGAACGGTTGTTAAAACACAGTAAAGTCACAGAAGAGAGTGAGTATAAAACACTGAAGGAGAGGTCATCTAACCTCTGAAGCTGTGGTGATATCTTGAGGAAACCTCTACAAGTTTTCTTCCAAGTAAAGACTTCTAATTAACACATGAACAAATAAAATGTGCCAGTCCAAAGGTCCATCTTCCCTGGCATACCATCCTCAACAAAAACAGGTGCCTAGGATGAGAACAAGAGGCTATGAGTACATCCTTTGAATACTCTTCCAGCCTCAACATATTTCAATCTCAAAGGTCTTTCTGATCTATGTATGGATTTATTGATTTATTAACTCTCTCAGGACTTCTCTCGTATACTTGGGTCACAAGTGCTACTAGTCTACTGCCTTGTGTGAGAAGAACATTTTTATTTGTTTTGAACTCGGAGTTGCAGCACAGTCCTCACATTGGCTAATTGAACCTGAAAAAAGCCACAAAGAAAGTGATATTTAAACCTCAGGGCAATGAGACCCAGAAAAAAAACTCGCAGCTAAATGTGGACACGGCCAGTCTGCAGTTGATGGGACTAAGTAGTCATATAACAATATATATAACCGAGTTATATATATAACAAAATATATAACTGAGTAGTTATGGGCACAACCATTCTGCGCCACTTGCTGTGTAGATGTGGCCAGGAGGACCAACAAGGCAAGACAGGCACAAGAGATGACAACGTGAAATGCAGTGGAATTGTAAATAATAGAGGAAAGAGACTTTCAGCTACAGATTAACCATTTCGGATCGTTAACTAACAGTCATTTAATTTAAGATGTTCCCACTTAATGCTAATTAATTCGAAATAGTGTCAGTATTAATGCTCTGCCTTTATTTCCATGTCCCATTTTGCACTTTTAATGTACCAAACTACTAAATTAAGACTTCATCAGTCAATGGCCAATCACGCACCTCTAGACTTTCTCATCAGGGATTAGACATAAAAGAAGAAGACCTCAAAGTCAGTCCATGTGATGCATATATATTTATTATAGTGGTTTTAGTCTCTTGCTGTTTCAGATGCTTGTCAACAGCTACATGAAGTCACTCATCTCCCAAAGAATTGTTAGAATAACTCAAATAAGTACTTTTCCCACAGGAAACTGCTCCACAACTTAGAAACTGTAACAAGAAAAGATCCCTAAGCAGTATCTCAGTAAAGCCTGTGACAGGTATACCAAATCATACTTCCCTCACAGCAGCTTTTTTACACTCCTCTCTGCTGCACAGCAGGGAACTCTGCAGCTTTATGTGCATCTTTCCTAACCAGAAGAGATGCTTACAGCTCATAAGGGACCTATTTTCTTGAACCAACTTCTTTCCAATCAGTTTAATTCGTACTGTGGGACCATGACTATGTAGCATAATAGAACAGGCTCTTTACTTTTTTTGAAGCACATTGATCTCACCAAATCTACACAATTAAATCATAGTACAAATCAATGGATGAAAACTCCAGTAGTCGTGCCTCCTTTTGCAAAAAGAAGTAACAGCACAATTTCAGGAGTGTAATTCTGTTTGCAGTTGAAGAGAGCCCCTCAATGACCTGGCTGCTTTCCAAATCTTTATTTATTTAAATAGGCATACTGGTCCTAGAGCACAACAGCTCCTGTCTCAACAGCCATAAGTAACACACTCCCTTGAGAAGCTCATCTAATCTTTACCTCACATTATATTAACAGACCAAAAGTGCACCCAAATTCTTCAAGTCATTAAGAAACAAGCTAGCAGAAAAAAAAGATGAATAAAATAGCCTGAAATCCGTAGGCAAAAAAAAAAAAACAAAAACAACAACAGTTAACACTTTTGGTTTCCTTTTTTTTCTGGCAATATGGTAATGTGAATGTCATTTTATATAATGACACTCTGTGTTATTGAAAATATATCACAGATATTTACTGGAGCTGCTAGCTCACATCATGTCCATATATTGCTGCTTCCAGCACATGTGGCAGCAGGAACACTGGGGCTGGACATGGGGGCAGGTTTGCTTCTGAAAGAAAGAGAGCAGCAACCTTATATGGTTGTGAGGTTTAAAATTTCAGCTGCATATACAAAGGCATAGGCAGAAAGAGGCAGCAGATGTATTTATTTCAAGCCTTCCAGGTTCCAGTGTGCCCTGGATGGGGTCTGCCCTGGTCATTTGTAGGCTCTGGTGCCAGTGGTTCCAACCCAGGTAGCTCCTGTGGACATGCTTCATGGGCTCCCCACTTTTACATTTGGATCAGATAGTGCCACTGCGTTTGAAGTAATCAAAATGGTCTACTTCCATGTCACTAGACTCACTTCCATGTCACTAAACTCGAAAGTTTATTCACAGTTTTGGTTGAAAACTGTAGGGCAACAACACTGTGCATCTTTAGAAAAGTCCCTCTAGTTTTTGGCTTTCTTCCTTTCCTGATAGTTTATAATACTCTTAAGTTATTACTCAAACTTATTATTTTAGTCAAAATTAGAGCAGTTTTTTGCATGAATCTGCAAAATTGATCTTGTGTGTCTCTACTGGCAGCCACCCATAGTCAGATTTCATGTGCCCTAATGCTGGAAATGCACTTACCCAAATTAGATATCCCATCACTGCAGAGTGCACTGAGAAGAGGCATATCAGTGCTGCCTGAGCCCTGGGAATCAGCTGCTTACTCTTTATCTTGCAGCAGATTGAATTTATGGCATTTTTTATTCTAAGGCTCAACTGTAAAGATGCCAGATTTGTGTGTCAAGTCAGTTCAAGAATAATGCTAAATCTCTGATGTTTTCAAATAGGTTTTAAAGCTTGCTATAGCAAAGCCACTTTGCAGAGCTAATTCTTTATCACAGTTCTTACCTTTACATCTTCGTTTTCCCATACACTTCAGAGGCAATGAAAATAAAGCAGCCACCAACCTAATCCATTCCATACACTGAATTATTTTGCAAGCTCAGCCAGTGCTGTACAGCCTGCAGGAGCTTGCTTCTTCAATAAATCTTTTTTATTAAAAAAGAAAGCTAAAGAACTATTAGATTTGCATTTTTCCTTTCAGAAATACAGAGGAAGCTGTGATAGAAAAAAATATAAAAAATAAAAAATAAAATAAAATAAAATAAAATAAAATAAAATAAAATAAAATAAAATAAAATAAAGGAACAATTTCTGCACTGGTAATAGCCTGTCTGGTCAGCACAGACAACATCTGTACTATTCCTCTCTCCCACCATGATGCCACCAACTGCCTATGCTGAGATTCTCGTGTAGGACATTGGCCACAGTGAGCAGGGGGGTGTAAGGAGGCTGTGGTCATAGAATCATGAATTAATATGCCATAGAATAATCACAGAATAATATGCCAATTTGGGACACACAAGGATCATTGAGTCCAACCCCTGGCTCCACACAGCACCACCCAAAATCCAAAACCTATGCCTGACAGCCCTGTCCAGATGCTCCTTGAACTCCGGCAGCATGGGGCTGTGCCCACTACACTGGGGAGCCTGTTCCATGCCCAGTGCCCTCTGGTAAAGAACCTTTTCCAAAAACTGTCCTGCCCCTTCTCTGACAAAGCTCCATGCTGTTCCCTCAGGTCCTGTGGCTGTCACCAGAGAGCAAAGCTCATGGCTGCCCTTCCTCTCTCTGTGAGGAACAGGCCTCCCCTCAGCCTCCTCTGCTCTGGACTGAACAAACCAAGCAGCTTTGGCTGCTCCTCACATGCCTTGCCTTCCAGATCCTTCATCATCTTTATAGCACTCCTTTGGACGTTCTCTAATAGTTTTATGTCCTCTTTGTATTGTGGCTCCCAAAACCACACATGATGCTCAAGGTGAAGCACAAAGTAAAGCTGGTCTTCCTGAGATACTTCGGGAATAGGCCCCAGCAGGCAATGGCCCTTCCACAGCACCATGGAACTCCGTGCTCTGGCAGAAAGTGCATTTGCCATTGGTGACAATGCCACAGCAATGTGAATAAACAGACCTAGGGTGAGGGTACTTCAATGGCATTGTTTTGCTGGGTCTTGTGGGCTTCAGCTTCTCAAGCACAGAACTCTGCTTGTCAAATTACAGAGGTCATCACAAAACTCACTTCTGACATACTTCTTGGTGAAACACAGCAGAATGCTTTCACTGAGTTTTGTGTCCTCTTGAATGAAGGTCAAGGGACAATATAAATATACCCTTAAATGTTTTGATACAAACAAAAGGACTACTTAACCAGGGCAGGAGCCTGTGATGACTAACAGGGAAGGTGTTGCAGTGACTGCTCTACATCGCCACTAGGAGGAACCTGCATTCACAGTGCAAGGCTTCATAGTTGGCTCATTTACTTGCCAGGGTGTTGCAAACCCCAATTGCACCAGCAGGAGCCCCATGGACAAACAGTTTTCAGTTTCAACCTATCCATGAACTCTGGGGATGCAGCAAACCTCCATAGTTCTGAAGGCCTTCTTCACTGTGCTTGTTCATCATGTGTATTAATGATAATCACAAAACATTATGTCCTCCACTTAGTGCAGGAGAGGGGGATCTGATGACTTTTGTCTGCTGGCTGCAGCTTTGATGTCCCTGACCAGCCACTGGGATACAGGCAAAGTTTTCTCAATCAAGAATATAATTTGCAACGGTTTTGAGTAAAGGCACTGAAGTCGGTGAAAGTGAGGAAAGCCTAAAGCTTGGGTAACTATTAGCAGAACTTCTCCTGTGAAATGTTCTGTAGGAAAGTCAATTCTGACTGTTGTCTTCCATGTTTTAAAGCAAGACATGATTAACCATAGGGAACGAATTTCGTGTGATACAGATACATAAAACAAAGACTACTCTTCGGAGCTAGTTATTCCTTAGTATCTCTACTGAACTGCAGCTTTAAATGCAGCTCATTTGATGAAAGACTTTAAAAATACACTTTATCACTGTTAGATAGATCTTCCAAATGAAAAAATAATCAGCACAGTTTTTATTTGATGACAGAGCTGAATGCAGCATGACTAGCCCCAGTTTGTTCAAGTCACTACAATATTGAAGTAATTGAGAGGAGTTCAGCACCCAGAAGGCAAACCAGATGTTACACATCATTCTTTTCATGCCTGGCTGTTACTAATGAAAAAATAATTTGAAGAAAACAACAGTTGAGCAATTTCGTTAGCCCAAATCTGCCCGTAGGAATCATTGAAATGTGATGCTGACTTAGCAGTAATGCTTTTTTGGAGAGGAGCTCTTCACAGAGATCTGCACCTTAATTTTCCTCTGTCAGTTGTGTTGTGTGTACATCAGCCTTCTATTATCCAACAACTGTTCAGATCCAGTGGCCTGTCAGCCACTATGTTGAGGAAATGCAATTTTTTGTTTCTGTAAAATTGTGATAAGGACATACTTAGCTGAATTTCCTATGCATGTCATGAAATACATTGTTGGACTTTTGCTGTGACAGTGACACTCACTCACCCAAGGAGGTTCACTGACACACCTCTTCAGGGCCTAGATGGGCTTGTGATGTGGCCATCAGAAGGGAAAATCCATGTTCTACCTTTTAAGCAAGCATATACTGTTTGGAATTGGATGAACCATAATGCTTCATCTTCAGGCTTGAAGAGACAGTTTGAGGGCTGGAAATCCATATAAGAGAATTAAGGCAATTCAAAATACGAGGAGTTATTGATAGTATGCACAGCAGCCTCCAAGTGTTTTTATTTATTGATGATATTCAGTATTTCCAGCAGCCTGCAAAGCTTCATGGCCAGTTACAGCTCATCTTTCGTTCTTGATGCACCATGTCAAGTAACAGCAATCTGTGATCGTGGCAGCTATATATTTTCTCTTTTTCAGAGAAATCCTGACTTTGGTTAAAGAATTGTTGACATTTGTCTTGGTTTGTCAGGAACAAAATCAATAGCATCTAATCAAACAGCGGTGTAATTTTGAGAGCAGAATGGATTCTGCTTTAATTCAAAAAAAGACAAATTTATCAACAAAATTAACACGTCTAGTGCAAGATTTCTTATATGTCTAGTCAGAGAAAATCACAAGATCTCAAGTAGCTCCTCTTGCCTCCAACCACCTCCAGATCATTCAGGCTTCCTCTCTTTTTCTTGCATCACTCTTCCAGAGCCCCAAATTCAAGAGCACTCAAATTCATGACAATATTTGGCCCTGGATTTCTGATGCTGTCACTATTTCTTTCCTTGTAGAAAGTGCCAAACTGAAATTTGCTGGAAGGGCTGGCTTCCAGCTCCCTATGGATGTGTGTGTTGGAGACAGGTGCAAACAGAAACATTCTGCTTTTCTACATAAGTAGCTGTGGCTTTGTAACATTTTTCCTATCTGCCACAGTCCCTCCTACCTCCCCTGGCAGTGTTTCCATGCTGCTATTCAAACGCAACATCTAGCATTAATGTGTTTGGCATGAATTCATTCCTCATCTCTCCCTGCAATAAACCCAAGAACAGCAAATCAGCAATAATGATGGCAACCCCTTTGCAGGTTTATAGCTTTATTACTCAGAATGCTCTTACTGGGAAATGATCTCCTGCTGGTTTTACACGCAGAATAAGTATCTGCACCAGCTTCCACTCAGGGAGATCAGGTACTGCCATGCTGGCAGTGAGGGCCCTCCCACCTGCATGTATCCTACCTATTGCCCAGTTCTGCAGGAAGCTGGTTGGCAGCCACGACTGAGCTATGTCAGGAGCTTGTGGCACCCCTGCTCAGCCTTGGAGCTGTGCACAAAGCCTGCAAGAAGCAAGCTGGGCTTACAAGAACCTGCTGGTCCATCTGCCTCTATGCCTTTCTAGAAATAAAA